>NW_027210783.1:627500-680000 GCF_029030835.1 Brachyistius frenatus | reverse complement strand
CGTGGATTTGTTGTTATATTTGGCTTTTAGTTTATTTGCATTATTTCCAAAGTCTTGGCATTTATTTGCGTCCGATAATAGAAACGCCCCTCGGCGCCCTGTAGTTTGGCGTTGTGGGCTTTCATTTGAGGTTCCCTGCACCTGATAATGGGTCCAGTTGTTCCCAGTTTACAGGGATTCCCTCGTCATCCTCTCTGTTTGTGTGCGTTTGACAGCTGTCTGAAACTGAGATGTCAGTTTTGTGCCAGTATTGACCTCACCTGCTCATACAAAAGTCAAAAGGATGCTTCTGATGCACAATAATAACCGAGTAAACAAATGTCTGGTGACGTCTGCTGAAATAAGGCAAACCCATCAGGGTGTGTTCTTTGTCTCCTGAAGTGCTTTGATTCATGTGTGTGTTATTAAGTCTTCCTCTGAAACAGCCTGTTTGTCTGTTTTTTGTTTTTTTTATGACGTCAGAAACGTCAAAAAAAAAAAAAAAAAAAAGAAGCCGAAATTCTTTGGAAACATGTAAAAAATAAAATATCTGAAGAAATTGTGCAAATTCGAACCGCACTCATCGTGCATGATCTCTGGTTTAGTTTTCAACTCAAGCTACAAGTACGGAGGGGAGGAGGGATGGGGGAGCGGGGTGGTTTTGAAATGAAAGGCAGCTTGTTGGAGGTGCAACTTGTTCAGGCTTTTGTTTTTGTTTTGAATCTGCTATATAAAGGGAAGAAAGACAAAGTTTGACTTGTTGAAACACCAAAGACGGTTTGCTGACGCCACGAACGGTTACGTAAACGACAGACGTAACCTGAGCAGTCAGAACGAGCGTACAAAGAAAAGACAGCCTTTGTACCTGAGTGACGGCGTGTGTGATGGTTCATTTTAAAGTTCGCTGGAAGAGAGAGAGACGTGTGTACTCACGTTTTATAGGATGAAAGGCAAAACATATTTAGTGTCAGCCCTTCAGTTGTTATGTTTTGGTTGTGTAAAGTTGTGACGCTTCGTGTGTTGCAACGATCAATCGATCGGCAGTGAAAATAATCAGCTACTCTTTTGATAATCGATTAGTTGAACGAATCAGCAACAGTAGTGTGTGTGTGTGTGTGTGTGTGTGTGTGTGTGTGTGTGTGTGTGTGTGTGTGTGTGTGTGTGTGTGTGTGTGTGTGTGTGTGTGTGTGTGTGTGTGTTCGTTCCAACCACATGCTGCCATATGGTCAGTGTGCATCAGTAATGGAGCCGGCAGAGTTAACAGTCAAACAGCGACCGAGCATCCTGTGGTAATGTGACGCTGAACGGCTCTGCTACAAGTGTGTGTGTGTGTGTGTGTTGTTGCCCAGGTTAACATATGGTTAGTGGGTTTCACAGCGGTAGCGCAAACAGAAAGTTGAGCCTCACAACTTTTCATCCAAACCAAATCACCTGACCGAGTGTGTGTTTGCCTTCATGTTCAAATAGCTGATTATTTCCAAGATTATTTCCCGACCAAGTGAATTTACAGGAAACTAATCATAATGAATTATTAATTCTTTAAATCATTTACCAAGCAAAGATGCCAAAACACTCTTTGGTTCTGGAGCTTTTCTTTATTTGATCTTTTGACTGTGAAGTCGACGTTTTGTGAGATTTACATACTGGAGGTCTTAGCGATGCGAATTTGTGACAATTGTTCAAAAACAAAACAAAAAAGTTCAAATAGATTTGCGATATCTCATTCTTCAAAATTAAAATGTTGTTTTTGGCCGAGCAATAGTCCCGTTATGTGTAAAAGTACTCATGACAAAAAATAACAGTTGGAAAAAATGTATTGACGTTTGAAAAAACGCACCCGGTGTGTAAAAACATTTAGTCAGCAAAAGAAAAAAGATTTCTGAAGTTGTGTCCTCGACATTTTTACATAAAATGATTAGTCTGACTGTGGATATTTGCACTGTTACAGCAGCATGTAGAGAAAAAACTAGACATAGTAAAAAGATATATAGAAAATATATGTTTTAACGGATGTAAGAAGTTGCCAGAAGTCTTCACGCCGGTGTGTATTTATTGTTGGACTCCCTCCAGGCGGACATTTGGTCGCTGGGCATCACGGCCATCGAGCTCGCCAAGGGGGAACCTCCCAACTCCGACATGCATCCGATGCGAGTGCTCTTCCACATCCCCAAATCTCCTCCTCCAACGCTGACCGGAGATTTCTCCAAGAGCTTCAAAGAGTTCACCGAGGCCTGCCTCAACAAGGACCCCACCTTCGTAAGACCCCCCCCCCCCCCCCGACCGACACGGTCCACATTCACCATAATGTCTGCTTGGTGTTTTAGCTGCTGGTCAGGAGTCCGGTGCCCTTTTTATTTCTATTGAGGAGACAAAAGTGAAACATTTACTAAAGGACTGCGCTCAAGTACAACTTTAAGGTGCTTTAGATGAAGCAGATTTTCTATTTTATGCAACATTATATTTCTAGGATTTTTTTCTCTCTCATAAATACAAGAAAATACAGATTTTGGGCATATTGACGGATATCTTGAATCATATTTCTTGACTTTTTAATTTGTTTCATAATTTCACGAGTTTTTCTATGGCTTTCATTTTAAAGCAGCTTCCTTGTCCTGTGTATGATCGTAGTTGCATCTTGACGCCCCCTGGTGGACTCACAGCGCTGCTGTTTTCACTCGTCTTCTGTTTTTCTTCCTCCAACCCACAAAAACCATACAAGGAGCTCCAAGTGAAATATCTGAAACAAGACAAATCATTTTGTTTTGCTTTTTAATCTAAAAATCGCCAGTCGAAGTCTCGCTTTCTCTTTTTTTCTGCTCATTTTCTGTTGCTGAGACCAGATGAAACTCTCAGTTGACCTCTGACGGTGAACTCTGTGCCTCCGCTCTCTCGTCCTGCAGCGTCCCACAGCCAAAGAGCTGCTCAAACACAAGTTCATCATCAAACACTGCAAGAAGACGTCCTACCTCAGCGAGCTGATCGACAGGTTCAGGAGGTGGAAGGAGGAGGGGCACAGCGGCAGCAGCTCCGATGACTCCGACAGGTGAGTTCACTGCAGCAGAAACTTTTAGTTTCAGACGTGAATGTAGGTATTTGTGTATTACGTGCTAACGTGTGTGTGTGTGTGTGTGTGTGTGTGTGTGTGTGTGTGTGTGTGTGTGTGTGTGTGTGTGTGTGTGTGTGTGTGTGTGTGTGTGTGTGTGTGTGTGTGTGTGTGTGTGTGTGTGAAGTGAGTCCAGTAACAAAGAGAACAACGACCCTCCTGACTGGAATTTCACAACCGTCCGGAAGAAGAAGCCCGAGGGCAGGAAGGTCCTCAATGGGACGGTCAGTAGCTTTCATATTATTATTATTATTATTATTATTATTTCAGGATCCACGTTATATCTCATCTAAAGTGTCTGATTTCAGTCACAAATTCCTGCAAATGTTTCACAATAAAAGCGCTTGTGTCTTCTGAAACGCAAGCGGGCTTTTAATTTGAAACAGTACAGGAAATGGTCAGGGCAAATAGTAGCGGATCAAAACAACCTCAATGTTTTTTTTATCCTAAATAACTTAAAAAATGAATTTGAACCGGATCAAGAAAACTGAGCATTTTATTTCCTGTATGCTCTGGCAGCACGGCACCTACGCTGATTTCAATTAAACTGCGCTTCCATAAACTCCCACCTGTTGTTTTTCTCATCCTCTTCATCTTCATCTGTGCAGGCTCAGGATCAGCTGAGTAAATCTGCCAGTCTGACCACAGTCATCTCTCCTGTCTTCACCGAGGTTTGTACACTCAGCAGCCTGTTTACCACCTCACCACATTAAGGAAGCAAACTTGGCATAAAAGGAAGTACCAAAATACAAAAATCACACAGAGTCTTATCGGACAAAGTTAGTTCGTGTCAAGTCCTGAACAGAGTGGACAGAGTTGAGTCTTTTGTTTCGTACTCACCGTACAGACGTGAGAGTTGTGTCTCTTGTCATCCAACTCCCCCCCACCGTTCATGTTTGTCGTTGTCTTCTTCTGTAGTTGAAGCAGCAGCACAAGGAGCACTCCGAGCAGCGATTGGCCATCGAGGAGCTGGAACGCAACATTCGATTGGCTGAAGAAGTGTGTCCGGGCATCACGGACAGGATGGTCACACACATCATTGCCAGGTACGAGAAGTAGGTTTCTCTCAATATGTCACTTCTTTCTTACTTTTTTTTTGTTCGTTTGTTTGCTTCTTTAACTTTTAAATTCTTTTATTATATATATATATATATATATATATATATATATATATATATATATATATATATATATATATATATATATATATTTTTTTAAATTCTGTCAAAATTTTATGAAAATCTTCCTGTCTTTTTCTTTAACTTTTTGTTTCATTTCCTGGTTTAGTTTTATTCAGAACAAGACGTCTGTGTCGTCCTCCTGCAGATCATTTGTTTGACAGATGTCCTGATTTCTGTCGCTCCTTCGCAGATTCACGACAAACTGACGGACGGACAGACGGATGGACCGAAGGAAGTGGAGAGAGACTGTGTCTCCGTACGGTGACGCTGCTGTATGATGAAAACGGAGGAGATTTGCTGTGCAATGTCTCCTCGCTGTACACACACATCTCAATACACACACACGCACACACACACACACACACACTACTAATGTAATATATACACTATATATTCACTTCTGCTGGTTGAAGACCTTCTTTCTCCCTCAACTCATTCAGTTTAATTTTCAATGAACTGTTCAGAATTTTTGAAAATACAGTCTGAGTTGGATTTGTGGCCCCCCCCCCCTTATTTTCTGTTAATGACTTTCTGAGCTTAAGTTTTGAATATGTTTAAAATAAAGCACACCGTTTTGTCAGACTTTATTCAGACTTAAGTTTGCGAGTACTTGCGTTATGTTTGCTACTCTTCATAGATTACCATCATGTGCCTTAAATGTTTTTTCTGTCAGTCATTTTCTAAAAGAACACGTCGCTCTTTTTCATAGAGATTTTTGTCCGAGCCGTACACGGAGAAATATGCAGAAGAGGGTTCTCGTCCATCAGCAGCGGTGTGATTCGTGTCATGACTTGCCTTCAGTCGGTAGACGTCTATATGTTTGTTCGGTAGCACTTGAGACGGATTATATGCCAATATTACACATGTTTTGTTGTCTTCAGTAATGCTTTTTGATTACAGTTTCCTGACGGCTGGATTCAGTCAAGGTCCGGTCTGAAAGTGCAACAGTTACTTCTAAAAAGGTTTCATCATTTTAAGTCTGTGTTTATAGCGGTGGAGATTCCTCACCTGTTAAAAACAAAGGAGTTTTCCTCATCCAGACCCATTTTTGGACCCATTATCAGGAGCTACCAGACACTAGCAGGGCTAGGCACTAGAAGCTTGCTAACCAGCAGTTACCAAACATTTGAGTTGGCCAGCTGGGACAGGTTGTTCATAAATAAGATGAGTGTAGCTTCTTTTCAGTGTACAACCAGTAGCGTTGCACAACCAGTGGAAATTGGAGAAATCTTGATGTTGCTTTGGGTCTTTCAGAACGGTTTTGATTATGTTAAGATTTCAGTGATGGGAGAACACAAATTAATCAAGTTTGGGAAAACTTAGTTTAAAACTACCAAATAGTGTTGATTCTAAAAATAAAACCTGACGTGGTTTTTAAAACCCAACATTGGAAAGTTGCACAGCCTCTTTTCAAGAGCATGCAGGGAGCTGTAATCAAAGGCATTACTGACAGTTTGTACCAAAGACACTATAAAACTTGGTCACTGTATATTTTTGTCTTTTTATATATCATAAGGGATACGACAGCGCTTGTTGAGGGGGGAAATGAAAGATGTAAGATTTTACAGTAACTTTGCTTTTTTTGTAGCGGGACTTAGAGTTTTATGAATAAATATTTAAGTTTGATTGAGAAGCTTGTGGTGTTTAACCTGTTTATTTGACAAACTTGTACTGTTTGCAGTTGTTTTCATGCAAAAGATATTTTGCTCTTTTGTAATATGTAAATATTTTTGCAATGAATTAATTTACTATCTACTTGTTTAAAACCCTTTATTGACAAATGCAACTGTATAATATAAACCAAAAGTTCACATTTTTCTACAGAATTCATCCTTTATGTTAAATGACGATACATTATCCGACTACATCACCCAGAAAGTTACTCGATAAGTTCTCAGACTCTACGAAGGCATCACACCCACATGAAGACTCAACATTTAAGCCTTTAAACTTTTCTTTTAAAAAGTGGTCAAGCTGATATAGTCAATGTCTTGTCATGGCTTGTTTGACCTGCAATGGTCAACTATGAAAGTAACATAGATACAATTTTAAAGATATTAATTCCCTAAATTTTTCGGGCTTGCAACCAAAATGTGACAAACGGCCGCCAGTTTTCAGAAGCTGAGGTTCATCGCTAAAACAAGGCCAAAAATACATTTCATCTGCCAGTACACCTCAAAACAATACAATTCACACATTTATTCTCCATCTGCAGTCTTTTTAAACAACCCTGTCAGTTTTGACTGATCATATCATGAACCCTTGTAATGTTTCATGTTTATCTACAGTGTGATTTCAGTCATCTTCGATGCTCCTTTTGTGTCCTCTGCTTCCTTTAACTCCCTTTTTGCCGTCTCCTTCGCTGCTCCGTCCTCCTCCTCTTCGTCCTCGCCCTCTTCCTCCTCGTCCAGTTGGAGGCTCCCAGAGGAAAACCTCATCCTGGCTTGTCCGGTGGAACGTGCCATCTTCCCCAGCTGGGGGGGTGGGCAGTAATATGGATAAAAAACCTCCGGGTCTGAGTCGCTGTAGCTACCGGAGGTGCCGCCGATCATGCATAACGAAGCGGGGCGTTCGGGCAGAGGGGAGGAGTTTAGCGGGAGGAAGTTGGGTCTGGAGGGGCGTGTCAGGTGGGGGTAGTAACCGAGGGGACGAAACTCAGAAGCAGGGTTGAAGGCGGGGTTTGAACTCCTTGAGAGGTGGAACTTGACATCCGGTTGGCTGGCCACGCGGCGAGGCAGACCCGGGAGGAAGTTGGAGTCGTCGCTGTAATGCCCCGCCTCTGTGTGTCCAACACCCAATAGCCTCGCTCCATTGCTTCCCGGATGGTAGACCCTGGCCAATCCCAGCCCGCCTGAACCAGAGGGGCGGAGGTTCCTCCTGATTGGTGAAAGAGATGGTAAATTGTGACTTAATGGGTAGAAAGATGGGCGCGATATGCCATCCATTGTCACATAATCCCGCCGCCGAGGAGGCGGAAAACGCTCGAGTGAGGAAACGGCGACGTAGTCTGTCAAGTAGGGGTGTCGGTTGAGTGGCGAGGAACCTGCCAACGGGAATGACGGGAGGATGGGGTGATACTGGTAGGCAGGGCTGTTTGGGTAGAGAAGAACCAGCTGTTGCGCGGCATCCGGGTGCGGCTGGGGGTTGGGCCGACGTCGTGAACGGTTGCCATAGACACCGGCCAACCTTTGGGCTTGGCGCTGCGCCCCAATCCGTCCCCCCCTCATGTCCTCCATTAAAGACGTGGAGGAGGATCTGGTCTTCGGCGACGGGGTCAACTGGTGGATGGATGGAGAGAGGGGAGGAGCTTGAGAGAGGGGGCGGAACCTCTGGCTGAACTCAACAGATGAGCGGCTGCGCTTGGCCCCTCTTTCACCGATGTCGATGTCGTTGACGCCTCGGTGATGTGGGTCCAACTCGTCCTGACTGCGGACCGCCAGAGCACGACTTGACCGGCTGAACGGATTGGAGTGTTCGTACAGCTGAGGAGGTAAAACACTCACAAACATTAGAATTGTCTTCTTACTGGGCCTGAAACGATGAATTGTTTGCATTAACTAATCTCCAATTTGAATGGTAGTTTTTAGTACCTCTTTTGAGACGTCGGTCAGAAGATCAGGAGACGATTGACACTGTCTGGGATCGTGGTCTGACTGACAGCAAGTCCTGGACATACGAATGAGACATCCCGTTAGGGTTAGACAACACTTGGTGTCTCCTACAACACTGGCACTTTTTGAAGTTCAGTGGAAGTCTGAAGTATCTTTTTGCCTCCACTGCATCGTTCAATATGTCTGGCTTGGAAAATGTCTTCTCACCTCTCGAAGGGAAAAGGTTTCTTCTCTCCAGATCCCATACACTCCAACAGTTGTTTCTGGGTCCGCCCACTGCCACAGCAAAATAAGGACAAACATCTGGAATTACTCAACAGGAAAAGGTTGGGACAGGATGGGAGACCGTTGAGTAAAAGACAAACAACTTTTTAATCTTTTATTTTATACTCAAAACTGATAGATGGTTAGAGAGGATCATTTTTTGGTTGTCACCTAAATATATAATCAGCTACGTTGTTGGTGATACAAATTAAATGGAAAGAAAAATGAAAGGGACTAGTCTTTCAAGCTGCTGTGAAATGGGCGTTTCGTTACAAGGTCAACATATTTCAAGAGGAAATGTCTCCATAGAAACAGTACAGAGAGGAAAATTGCCTTAATGCACCTTTATATCACAGCAATGTGTGTTTTATGCGTTACCTGTATCTGAAGCTGGAGCCCTTACAGGACAGCAGCGTTTTGTGCGTGGCCTGGGGTTCTTCAGCCAGCCTGAAGAAAGCGTGGTACTCCACGCACGTCTTCCAGAAGGATTTACACACATCACGACTGGCCATGGCGAACTCCAGAGTATCCTTACATGATGGCTGGATGGGCGTCAAACAACACTTAGTAATACATACAGTACACTGATGAAAACATAGAGAGACCAGCTCGAAGATGAGCGACAAACACTGTCGCTTCATTAAACCGAGTCATGTCCTCACCCCAATTGTGTCGTGTAGTTTGATGAGGAAGTGTTTGCGTTTGAAGCTTAGCTTGCGGATCTTCGCCCAGCTGAACGTATTGATTTTCGTGTTTCCCTGGAAAACATAGAAGAAAAAAAATCAGTTAATTTGTCTTTCAGTGCACTAACATGCTGATGTTTAGCATGTGAACATAGATTTTAGTATTTTAAAGTGTCAATCTGCTAAACTTTCCAACATGAAATCGGTCATCACTATCATTGTATATACATGGAAAATTCTACCTATTGGTGGCGCTGTATAAAAAGTCAAGGGATCGCCAAAATCCTCAGGTTACATCCTTTGTATACTTTCAATATCTGTACCAAATTCCATGTCAATCCATTAGGTATTTGTTTAAGTACAGCTCTTTCAACAGCCAAGCTGTTAATGTGGCTAAACAGAACCTCCTGCTGACAGAATGGTAAAGCCTAGCTTTATGGAACAGCCACTTGAAAAGTTAATGCCCTCTTTATGTGTGTGTGCATTTTTAAAAAGGAATACATCTACATCCATACCTGAAAGACCAGAACTCCAGAGTGTGTGACAGCCAGGTTGATCCTCATTCCCTCCCCGTCGTGGGCAGCGTGAGGCCGGATGCCGTACATGTCCAGCTTCCTCGCCACCTCCAGCAGGTGGATGTCTGCGTCTGCTGGAGAAACTCCTCTGAAGGAATGAGACATGGGAGTGAAAGAATCCAGGGATGTATGAGGAGAGCTGGATATGGAGCTGCTGCTCCACGATGCTGCCAATGTTCTCCCAGTGGTCACTCACGGTATTGCAACAACAAAATGAATGCGGCCCATAAAGCTTTTTCTTGAAGACAACCATAATGAAAGACGGGGACACCTGTAACTGCAAACAAGGCCGGCCTTTTTATTGGCTTTGAAAAGTTCATTTTATTCTTGTTACATCATCACAATCTCAAGTCGGTTAACGAAATGAGAATTTGTGGGTGGGACCAGAAGGACAAAATGCACAACGGGGAAGAAACCTTTTTTTTTGGCACATCCATCAGTCTCTGATGTTTCGTTTCATACCTGTGTTTCTTATGAAACTTGATGATCTTGTGGTCCAGATATTCCTGGTTGGGGACGTAGTGCTTCATCTCCAAATGGTGATAGTCCATCTCCTCGTCGTACTCCCCTAGCTCTGCTGTAACACACGTACAAGTCCACATTTATTTTTTCTGTGCGACTATAAGCATGTCTATATGATGGTTGGTTATGTGTCTCTTTCATATGCTTACACTGCAGTATGTGAGACACCAGCAGGGCGGCGCTGTTGTCATTACAAGTCAGACTGCCGTTAGACAAGTCCTGCTTTATCTGTAAGGCAAAAAGATACCTGCACACACGAGGACAAAGCAACACGAGGCATGTTGACTCTCAGCAAACCTCTTTATCTGACAGACTGAAATATTAACACAACGTGATAATTAGAAACGTCACCTGGTGAGGCCTCTCTTGAGTTGTCCAGGATCCGGTGGGAAGAATTTGACTATAAACCTGAAGAATAAATCGCTGGTGTCTGACGCAGGGAATAAAAAAAAAGAAGACAGGACAGGTTCTAGATGATGAGATATGATCAGTGGGCAAAAAGAAAGGCGTGAATTGTAAAAAATGAACATGTCATGCATGGAAATGTGATCATGGAGATTAGTTTGACCATGTTTTGAACACTTCTACACGCGTGTTGCTGTTCATCATTTTGGTTATTTAATTTTTAAATGTGACTTACATTTAATCTGTTTGACCAGCGGCTTCAGCAGTTCCAACCAAACCTGCAACAGAAACACGTTGAAACAAAACAAAAAAAACAAGAACTCGAACTATTCTGTGTTTATCTGTGATGTTTGTGTTTTCTTACGTAGTTCCCGCTGTGGTGTCTGAACTCCAGCCCAAAATACTCTTTCTCCAGCAGCTTCAGATGACCACACACTTTGTTGAAGAAGTCGCCACCTAAAACCTTTTGCTGAAAGAGGGAAGACGGAGATTTAAAGTGTCTAAAGGGTGGCGAGGGTTTTAAGGGTTTAGCGAGAGGGATAATTGGATTTTTTTTTTTTTTTAAATTGAGATGCTCTTAAAACTGAAGTCTGGGGGATTCTCCTGGGACCACAGAAAAATGTGCTCCGGCTCAGATACGTTTAAATTCACCAGAGCTTTGAATAATGAGAGTTGCATAACGACGTGTCCAATATCACGAGACAATATCATAAACCAGATAGATTTTTTTCTTGACTCTTTCTCTTCCTCTTTCCTTTAATCTCTCTGTTCCTTCTCTCCCCTCCTCTTCACTGTCATCTCTAATTACCAACATGGTGTTCGTGCAGAGTTCACTTACTGCAGCGACACAGGGGGTTTTTGGTTTGGTTTTTAGTGTCTGCTGTCTGCTAGCTAGTGTTTAAAGCTCCGGCGGGGGTCACTGGACGTCCCTCATTAACTTGTCATGAGAGAGAGGAAAAGTGGGGGGAGGAGGGGGGGAGGCAGAGCAGCTGACACCGATTATAGTGAGAGCGCAGGCCTAACTGATAATTACTGGAAAACAAATGGCCGCCCCCAGAACAGAACAGAACAGTTAAGTTTTAGGAGAGCGGAGAGGAAATGCAGCTTTCCAGCTGGATGGGACTCCATGTGTGGAACATGTGATGGACAACTAGTCTCAAGCAGAACACGACTGTAAACACCAAATAAATACACGTCACCGCCAGATTAATCTCTGTTCGACAGCCATCCCATTGTGGCGACAACCATCGGTTTGGGAACACGGCAAGTTGCCGCTTGGACTTGCACTGCCAAGGCCTGTCAATCAAACCAGGGGGCTATTGCACAATGGTATTTGCACTTTAAGGCACTCCTGCATTGGCTTCACTTTTCAGACCTGGAAGCAAGAGGCCCAGTTTAATATCCAGTCTATATTTTACAGCGTACTGATGTGTAGATAATCTGGTGTCTGGTAAGACGTTCCCGTTCTGGACGGATAGATTCATACTGAGCATGCTCAATGGGGCCCTGAGACGACCCGTCTAAGGCTAACCTAAAAGGGGTTCAAATAATTCAAAACGCAAAATTTACCTAAAGTTTTAAACATGAAATGCATTAAAATGGTCCTTATCATTGATATATTATCTGTTTTGAAACCAGACCAAGTATGAACCACATTTCTGTAACGTAAACATATTGTACTGCTGCCCGTTCCTTCGGTCCTTCTTTACACCAATCTGTCCATCCTTTCTTCTTCTCTACATCCTGTCTGATCCTTAATTGGGGTTTTGCCCTGAAGGTTGGAGGATCGGGGTCAGATGACAGAACCTCTGTTCTCACTGACATCATGAACTCCACCACATCAAACAGAAAACCTGTTTCCAACCTGAACCCCAAAACCAAGACGGCCAGCAGCTCTTTGAAGGAAAAACTCTACCTGGTCCTCACAATGATAGATGAGCAAACATCCATCCATCATCCCTCCATCCATCTCTCCATCCATCCATCCATCCCTCCATCCCTCCATCCCTCCATCCATCCATCCATCCATCCATCCATCCATCCATCCATCCATCCATCCCTCCCTCCCTCCCTCCTTCCATCCCTCCCTCCATCTCTCTCGCCTCCTCCTCTTAAAGATTCTACAAATGTCCTGGAGGCCGCTGGGAAACCGACAGGGAAGAAAGCATGGGCGAGGAACATGGAGCTACTTTGCCCACACAATACTGGAAGAAACACACACACACACACACACACACACACACACACACACACACACACACACACACACACACACACACACACACACACACACACACACACACACACACACACACACACACACACACACACACAGACACAGAGTCTGCCTTTAGACAGCATTACTGCCTCTCAGGCGACGTCACCATGTTGAGAACACTTCCCCGTCACGGCTGCTCTGACCTGGATAGTCGAGCACATGGCAGTTCATCGACAGCAGAGTGTTTCCCATCCAGATGTTCACACATCACACAGCTGGAAAACATCTGCACCTCTTTGGATTACGAAATAGAAAGTTTTTCAGAGTGCAGTTTATTTGTCCGTAAATACCTCCACCTCGTGAATCTTCGTCCCTTCTTGTCTCTCGTTGGGAAGATAAACGGCGGTGGACACAATAACATGAACACCTTTTCATAAACTCCTGTTCAGCAGTCCCGCAGCAAGTGTGACTATAATGAAGCTAATAATATTCTTTATTTTTCAGAGGCGTTAACGAAACTCATCGATCATTTTTGGCAGCTGACGTTTTGTCGTGTTGAATTTATTGTAATATTTAATATACTGAAGACTTGAGATCAGAATCAGGCCGGAACACGAGTTGATTTATGAGCTGGTGATTTTGTAAGTCGTGACGATTCATGTGTTGCAGACAAAGCCTGAAAATGTGAAACAAAACTGCCTTCATGAGCTCTTTCTGTGTCCGAAAGTAAAAACCTATAGAAGACAAAGGATTTGCATCTTTTCACAACGGAAACTTGTTCAGCTTTAATGAGAGTTTGTTTACTTCCTGAGTCTCTTTTGCCTCTTTTTTAATTGGACAAATCTGAACACAGAGATCCAGACGTGGCTGACGTGTGACAAAGGAAATATTATGCACGTAAGAGCAGCATGTCCTGGATTATCTGCACATCGTTTTCTTGATTGATCGATAGATTATTTTTCTTTTATCAAAAAAGCAGTAAAAAAAAAAAAAAAAAAAAAATCTGTTTTCTTAAGACAAAAATGATGTCTTGTAAATTGCTGATTCAGCACGGTGTCACGTAAGACAAAGAAAAGCCGTTAAACATTCACATATAAGTGAATTTTTGTGAACTTTTGCTCGGTCAGTTATGAAAATGATCTATCGGTGACTAAATAGTGAGTTCAGCTTTTACATCCGGGGCTGCATACTTCCCAGCATGCACTGCACATATCTGGTAATTAAACTGGATCAAGAAAGCAATATTATGAGGTGTGTCTCATTCATTCTCCGACCAGCAGATCTAATGGGGGGAAATCTTAATATTTGCTCAGTCTGCAGTTTATCGAGCACAAATCTGGGCAGTGTTGCATGTCAGCTGCTGTTTTGTCTTCTGTCTCTGATTGTCCAGTGAAGATGAAGCAACACAGACAGAAAGGTTTGAGGTTTGAGCAGCAGGAAGGCCCCGGCCCTTTTATTTTATTGTATTTTTCTACGTGTATGGACTGATGGAGCAGCAGCAGAAACACGTATGTCCTCTTTCAACATGGAAATATTCCATTTCTGTTTGGCACTTTAACAGAATATAAGCACAATATATATTTTGGTAGAAGCTGGAGCTCCACTGTACAAAGTCAAGTATTTAAACCCCGAATATTCAGTGTCAAACTGCAGGTTAAACCGTTTCACTGCATGATCAGTGCTGACATTATATTATAAAGCAGTGCATTTTAAGTGTAAATGTACTCTCTCGTGATATTTTTATGTAAATATTGACCCAAATCCTGCCTGAACAGGTTGTGCAAAGTCCTTGGTGTGTTCTTCTCCCCTTTTCTTTATTTTTCAGGAAGGACAGAAAGAAATGAACGCAGGAAAGACAGAAAAACGATCTTAAAATACGAAAGAAGTAAAAAAAAAAAAAGAAAAAAAAAAAGGTTTTATTTCCCTTTAAGAAAAACAACAACAACAACAACAACAAAAACTTACCTCCACCTCGAACGTGCGCTCGCTGTCGTCCAGGAAGATCACGCGCAGCCGGAGTTTAGTCTCCTTGGAGACCCGGGACTTGGTCGAGAGGCTCCCGAGTCTCCGGGTCCGCGGCTGTCGGTCCTCCATCTCTCCGTTTCCCTGCGTGTTTCTCAGGAGGAACAGCAGCTGTGTCCGCCCGTTAAATCCATCTTCCTGAGAGGAAACCCCCACCCAGACACGGCTTCACGCGCTTCTCCTCCTCATCATCACCACCACCACCACCACCACCATCATCATCATCATCATCCTCCTCATCCTCTCCGGTCCGCCGGGGATCCGTGGCTGCCGCTGGAGCGCGCGCTCTCCGGATGCGTAATGGCACGCTGACGCTGGGACTGGCCGCTGATCCAACCTGTGCGCTGCAGCTGCTACTCCACCAGAAGAAAGTAACTGAGTACAGGTACTTAAGTACGTCTTTGACGTACTTCTACTCTACCACATTACGCAACATTATTATTATTTATCTGAGAATAGACTCAGATTTTACGCACAAAACATAATGAGAAATTTATGAAATGAAACTATCAGTTTATATAACTGGATTTGAAACAGTTGATTATTAAACTGAACTGTGTTCAGTGTATTAAAAAACAATAAATCAACCTCTGCTTTCTTGGTTTTAGCTTCTTGAACTGTCGCTCAAACAAAACTTGTGATGATTTGTGTCTGTTACATGTAATATTTATGAACTCGTGAAAAAAATAACCTAAACTAACACCAAACCCTGTGGAAAACCACCCTGTGCTTTGTTATATCAGTACACATTAATATTCAGACAGTTATTGATGCATTAACATGTAAACATCATTGTAATGTCACTGTTAGTTGGGGTGATGATAATTTAAGAATTTAATACATATTGTAAGATGATTATATGTTTTCTGGGGTCTAATTCTGCAAAGTAAATACAGATGTGAAATGTAGTGGATCAAAAAAGTACAATATAATAATAGTAAAAAATAAATATGAAGTCGAATATAATGGAATTACCAAGTCAACACAAACAACAGGCAAAACAACATATAAATAGAGACTTGCACATCATATAAACATGATGAAATAAAGATAATAAAGATGAAATAGCCAAAATCAAACTGAGACCAGTAACATTAAGAGTATACTTTCTTTATTTCAAGGCATTTTAATTTCTTTGTTGCTGACTTGTGATCAGTGGTGAAAAACAACACAGAAAAGTCCATTTACAAAAGTAAATAATGGAAATGTTTTAACCTGACATGCAGTTTTATTGTTTGATTTTTTTTTTACATCCGACCAGTAAACAATCATTTACTCATTTACAGTGAACCTAATGCACGCACATGTTGTTTAATGGGACATTTCAACCTTATGATTCTTCCTACTTGTACATAATAATAATAATAATAATAATAATAATAATAATATAATAACATGACAGCCAGTAAATACTAAAATTCAGAGGAATCGAGTCTATATGTACAAGCGTGTCGGATATTGAGACAATATGCGCAATATGTGATGCCGTGTGTGTGTGTGTGTGTGTGTGTGTGTGTGTGTGTGTGTGTGTGTGTGTGTGTGTGTGTGTGTGTGTGTGTGTGTGTGTGTGTGTGTGTGTGTGTGTGTGTGTGTGTCCTCCATGAGAATAATATGAATTTCACGGTGGCTGGACGCTTTTAGAGGACTGACCCGTCCTAAAGTAGGCCAGTAGTGCAGTGACTTCAGTCGCCTGCAGCGTCGACCAAGCACTTACTGTGTGTTTGTGTGCGTATGTGTGTGCGTATGTGTGACTTCCCCCCCCTCCACACACACATTGGGATGACACACATATATAAAATGTTGGTCAAGACACTGCCTCACATTTCCTGTTTCCTTCGTCTCTCAGCGACTGAAACACAAATACAACAATATTATGAAAATAACTGGAACTCAAGTTTACTCGAGTACATTTAAGGTATTTGCACTTTACTTGAGTATTTCCATTTCAATACATTTTAATACAGTTTTGTTCTTTTTACTCCACTTCATTATTTGATATTTTATTTACAAATTAAGATTCTGCAGACAAAACATATGAAGAACTATGAAGTATTTAGAAATATTAATTGGTTAATAAATTAGTTCATTAGTTTGTAAAAAAAAAAACAACAGTTCAATTATTGTTTTGTGCAACAGCAAAACTTTACATGGTTCCAACTTTTAAATTATTTAAATTTGTGGAATTTTTTCAGATAAAATAGTTTAAAGAACCACAAGATGGATGATCTAGAACATGTTCTAATTAATGATAATATCTTCATACAGCACTTAATGAAACACATTTATTATGTAACAACGTAACAGATATCTAAGAGTTATAAAACACCCACAGTTGTTTATCTTATTCTGTAAAACTTCATGTGTTCTTCTTTCATTCCTACGAGTGTGTATTGTAACGTGGAACATCATAAATCTGGATTAATAAAGTAGTACAACTAATGATGTTCTGTAATCTACAGCTTTTCCCACTTAGACAGTAAAATTTATTAATTTAAATTTGATTAATTAAAGTAAAATAAAGAATTTATCAATAAAACAATGAGAGAATAAAATGCAAAAAGAAACACAGTTTATCCTTTACTTCAGTTGTGCAAATTTCTAACAAATGTGATATCAATGAAATTATTTTGAACCTGAGGCTGGTAAATCCACTGTGAAACCTTTTTTTTATGCACCAGACTGTGATCTTCACAATATGATTAGAAAGATGCGCTCAATGTGTAAACATATGATGTCTAGACTGGTTTTACAAATAAAAATAAGCCGATGACTCAGAGGACACAGTGAAGAGTTTAAATCTGAAGTTCACCTGCGCTCTTTTCAGTGTCACACTCACACCACCAGATGGAGATAAAGACCTGAGGATAACGCGAAGCAGCCAACACACACACACACACACACACACACACACACACACACACACACACACACACACACACACACACACACACACACACACACACACACACACACACACACACACACACACACACACACACACACACACACACACTTCTGTACTTGTATAATTTTCCTGAATCCTAAAACCAGGTCTTGACTTTCCAACAGCCTTTTAAGGGTCTGTCCTAAAATGTCCTCACAAGGTCTGAAAGTCAAACCACTCCTCACAAACATATCTAACCACTTCCTGCCTCCATTTAACTCCTAACCTAACCTCAAACCAAATCTTCACCCTAAAATGTGTATTTACATTATTGGGACTTGCATTTTTTTCCCCCCTAAACTTGTGACACTGTAAACAGATTTATCTCCCCATCTGCCCCATGTACACACAAACACACAAACACAAGTATATTTGTATTTCTATCTTTGTAAGGGACCCAAAAAGTCTGATTCCTCACACAGTCCTTGTGAGAACCGGCCAAAATGTCCTGCCAAGGTCTAAAAATCAATCTGGTCCTCACAATGATAGCTATATCAGCACACACACACACACACACACACACACACACACACACACACACACACACACACACACACACACACACACACACACACACACACACACACACACACACACACACACACACACACACACACACACACACACACACACACACACACACACACACACACACACACACACACACACACACACACACACACACACACACACACCCCCCAAACCGGGTTTTCATCCTGAAATTTAATAACCTGTTATGGGGATTCTTTTTGTCCCCAAAATGTCTGTGTGTAAACACATTTAGGTCCCCACAATGTGGGTAATACAAGTACACACACACACACACACACCAAAACTTGCCTAAACTTCCTAACATCAAGTTTTCATACTAAAATATGATTTATGTTGCGCAGTTAAGAGATTTATGTCCCCCCTCACACAAACTTGTTTCACTATCAACATGGGGACATTCATTGACATAATGGATTTTCTAGCCCCTAACTTAAACCTAAACCCTAAAACCAAATTTAAAAAAAAAACAGGTGCATCCCCGGGACCTCAACGTTTGTCCCCACAGTGAGACATGTCCCCCATAGTGTGGTATGTTTTCACCACACCAGGATATAAAAACACGTCCTCACACACACTCACTTTAACCGTCACGAATAAATACCTCAATCAACCGTCTGAAGTAGTGAGGAGATGCCAAACTGTCCTCAGTGGGGAGGTTTCAAACAACACACACACACACACACACACACACACACACACACACACACACACACACACACACACACACACACACACACACACACACACACACACACACAGAGTAAACATGAGTAGTTATTCTGATACTGCAACATGAACCTGCCTCCACTCACCATCTGCCACACACACACACACACACACACACACACACACACACACACACACACACACACACACACACACACACACACACACACACACACACACACACACACACACACACACACACACACTTTTCATTTTTCCATCCCAGTCTCCCCTCCTCACCCGTCTCACTTTCTCTCTCTCTCTCTTACACACACACACACACATCTAACCTGCCTGACACAGTAGCATCTGGCGTCTTCATGCTGCTGCCTCCCTCCTGAGACACACACACACACACACACACACACACACACACACACACACACACACACACACACACACACACACACACACACACACACACACACACACACACACACACACACACACACACACACACTCTGTCTCTCTCCTACTGCAGCAGTGTGTTGCCAGGTTCATATTTTACCTGCAGTTCAATGAGAGTGATACAGCCGCACCGACACTTTCAAACATCCAGCTCGTGTTAACAAACAGCTTACACACAGGAGAAGGACGTGAGCACTGGACACACACACACACACACACACACACACACACACACACACACACACACACACACACACACACACACACACACACACACACACACACACACACACACACACACACACACACACACACACACCTGGAGCAGTGGACAGCATCAACCATTAATGTTTTCCCTTCCAGGTCCGAGGAATCGACCGCCGACACCTCGGCTGCTCTTTGCGTTTCTTTTTGATGCTGAAGTTTGTGATGTCATCACTTCGAGATCTAAAGAGCTCTCTGAGACCTTCAGAAACAACAAAACAACTACCAACAACTCAGAGTTTGTCCAGGACTCGCCGTCCCAGCCTGTTTTAATCTAAAACAAAATCAAATAAAAAAGCCAACACTTCATCACAGGGTGTGCAGGTAGCTGTGCAACGGTTGGGGGTTAAACGTGCATGCGTGGGCAGCCTGGTGACCTACATTCACTGCATGATATTTGGGTCCGCTGGGGTTTGTTTCCAGTCGTTGCATCCTAATGGGCGTGGACCTCAGGTTAATTTTAGAACTATATGAACAGCCTTTAACCAATCGGCATTAACCGCCATCTATCATACGTTGTGCGCCAAAACTCTCCCGCCGGTTGCTGATTGGTCACCTCGAGGCTTACTGCTCCGTATACCTGCTCAGTAACCCGTCCGTTGCTTCTCAGTGGAGCCAGAAGATATTCCTACGTTCCTAACTATCACTCACACCTTCGGTCTTTACAGCGATTTATAATCTGGAAAACCCTGCTGAGGTTTGATCGACCAATCAGCGACCAGTGGGCGTGGCTAAGCGCGAGGACGTAGAAGAAGTGAACAGCGGTGGAGTGCACGACACCAGAAGTCTACACCTGTTAGATAGATAGCTCCACAAATACTTTAATCATCCCAACAGGGACATTTAAATATCCGGCAGCTAAAAAAATCTGGATCAAAAAGAAAATAAAAATAAAAATGTAATAACCAACCAATAAAAAGTCAATTGTGGGCCAAAAAAAGCCCAAAAGGATCACATTAGGATGTAACGACTGGATACGATCCTCATTGGACGAAGACCGAATGGAGAAAAAGAGGAGAGGAGGAAGAGAAAGGATCAAAAGAAAGAAAGAAACATTGTGAGATGGAAAGAAGAAGTTTGGAAGAAACACGGAAAGAAAATGGAAATAATGGACAGAAGAACGGGTCAGAGAAGAAATAAAAGCAGAAAGAAGGAAATGAAGAAAGAAAGAGAAGAGAGAGAAACGATGGACGTCGTCATCACCCGGCCGTTTTTTTTCCCAGCAGATAGAATCTCTCGTCGTCAATTTTCCCACATCAGATCCGTCCTGCTGCACATTACAATCAGACCTCCATTATCGCCCATTAGCCCGCCAGGAAACGCTTTATGTTTTATTTTTTATAAACGTCGTCCAGGCCGTGAACGCCTCGGTGTCTGATCCCAACAGAACGTGTGACGTGATCACAGATACGCTCGGACTAACGACTCGGTCGGCTCAGCTCGTCCATCACCGCCACAGAAAAGATCCCATCGCGGTGTTTTGGGACAACGGTCACATGTTGTTGTTTTTTCCTGCTAATTATTTAATCTTTTAAGTCTAAAATGTCAGAAAATAGTCGTAAATATACATAAATATGAGCAGTTTCCCAGAGATCGTCTCTAAGATATTAAACTGTAGAGGGTTTAAACTCATTTGTGTCAGTCAGATTTTCTTGTTTTTATGTTCACTGTGAAAAAACAGTCGTATAAACGGCCATTACTTGTAAAATGACATCACTTTATCCAATTTTCCACCTAAACTTTTCACATTTTCCTCAATTTTATCCCGTTTTGCATTAAAAATAAGACATTATTGAGGTTCAAATCCACTCCCACAAGTGGAAACATGTCAAATATCCTTGATGTGATAAAAGTGAGAAAACATGCAGGGAGAGGGATGTTTGTTTCATTGACCTTTCATTGACCCTCGAATTCGTGGAAACTGACTTCTCTGACCCGAACCAGGATCTTTTCCTGACTTGTTTTTTTGCTGCCTTAAAACTAACACCTTAGTTTTCACGCTTCGGTGAGGCTGAACGTGACACTGACACGCTGCCCTCTAGTGGACTGACGGGTGTATTACAAGCTGTGAGTAGCTCCTCCTCCTTTATTCTTCTATCGCTTCCCCATTTCTTTAACATTTTCCCAGTTTCTACTCTCCTCTCTTTCCATTCCTGCCGTTATTCTCTCACTTCTCTCCATCCTAACTCCTCTCCATCTTCCCCCTCTTCTCCTCCTCTTCCTCACCCCCCTCCCTCCCTCCCCCTACTCGTCCATGTCATCCCTGCATATCTGCAGTACTGAGGGATGCAGAGGATCCTCGATGGTTAATTACCTGCTTCAATTACATCCACTTACAGCACGACTCTATTTCACACCCTGCCGTCAGCCTCGAGAGGCTCACACACACACACACACACACACACACACACACACACACACACACACACACACACACACACACACACACACACACACACACACACACACACACACACACACACACACACACACACACACAGAGAACAGAAAAGAGAGAGAGATATGGGGTACACATAAGGTCGTGTAACTTCACAAAAAACAGTCCGATCAGGTTTTGATGTGACGTCTCTTCAATGTCTTCAAACTGCCACTGAGACATTTTGCTTTGTCTTTCACAGGTCCAGACGGACAGCAGTGTCACAGAAAGTCTTCTTCAACACATCAGACCAGTTTCCTGGCGTGAGTACAAACTGAAATTTCTCATCCGAAGACGAAGAGCGTGAAGATTTGCAGACGTGTCCCACGGATTATGAAGACGCGCTCCGATCACACGAGTCGTAGCGATGAAGAACCACGGCGGCCTCCGAGACTGAAACGCTTGCTGGCGTCGCAACGTGAAGGCTGCGAACAAACAACCCTTAACGCAGCTGCAAGTCAAATACTTAAAAAAAACATTTTTACTGATGCTAATTATTCACATCTTCAGTTCTTTCACAGATTGACTAATTTACAGATTTGTCTTTTATCTTTTGAGTTTTACGTCCGGTCCGAACACGGAGCAAAGTTTGGATTGGAACTGAGGAGAAGGAGAAGGAGAGGAAGGAGGTGGAAAGAAAAGGAAAAGAAAGAACATGAAGGTCTCCCACACACACACACACACACACACACACACACACACACACACACACACACACACACACACACACACACACACACACACACACACACACACACACACACACACACACACACACACAGACCTCTTTTATCTTGTGCAACAGGCAGTGTTAGGAAATGAGACGAGTGTTTTTTGTCTGAGAGGGCAAAGCAGAAAAAGGGATTTGTCTCCAAATGCAGCTGTAGCAACAGGCTGTGTGTGTGTGTGTGTGTGTGTGTGTGTGTGTGTGTGTGTGTGTGTGTGAGTCCAAATGAGTTATTGAAACAGAGACATCCTCGCGTCTGTTCTCGACTGCTGAGAGCTGAAAATAGGATTTATGTTTGAAACAGAGGAGGACGGCAGTAAGCCAGTTAAGACGACTGCAGAGCCCATTTCACACCGAGGAAATGGAAGTCGCTGTGAAACGTTTTGTCGAAGGGTTTCGCTTTGACAACAGCAAAGATTAAAAAGGTACAGATTTGAACAGCGTCGACGGCCGAGCTTTCCGGAAAAACCCTGCGGAGTGGATGTAGTTTGGGAGCGCTGGGTTCCGTGTTGCGGTACGAACGGGGAGCAGAGCTTTTTGATTGTTTTTTGTGATTGTCAAACCCTCAGAGATGTTGCTGAGCTTAAATGTGGACGAGGCCAGCTTTTTGTTGTGTGTGTATCAGCGCGGCGACGTGTTTGCCAGATCAGACTGCTTCCATCCAACTGGCCTAGTTTCCCTTTTACCTGAGTGGCTAAAAAAAATGATTTGGACCATGTTTCTCACCACTCGGACACTTTTCTGCCTCCTGTAAAACCCCTTAATGCTCAATGTGCTTCAGTTTGTGTCGATAACTGCGACCACGCGGTCGTGATACACACACTGGATTATTGCATGAAAAAGCAGGTGTTCCTAATAAAGTGCTCCGTGAATGTACGACAGCTCCATCTGTAGCCGCTTGCCAATCGGTCAGCCGCTGCTTTCTTGCCGGTTTGGGAGTCAGAACAAAGTCGACTCACGAGTCAAGCTCGTCCCTGCATCCTTGTGTTTGGGATTGTCTTCCTGTCCTCTGGACTTCCCCTCGTGTTGTTCCCTCATTGTCCGATCACCTGGAAGACATTCTCCAACAGTAGGAAGGAAAAACTCCCTTTTAACAGGAAGATGTTTAATGTAAAGCACCAAAAATGTAGAACACACACTTTGACGCCAACGGCTGCGACAAAACGTCCGTATTTGACGCCTTTCCAAAAGAATCAGCAAACAATCCGTCGGTCAAATGAACTTGTGCAACTTTTGAAGAACGTATCCGCTCGTTGCAGGTCAGCTCGGTGTTGCTGCTCCTCCACGCGTTGGGATCCTCGCAGCGGGTTTCAAACAGAAAATCATTTAGAGCCGGCAGCAGAAAGGACAGAAGATGACATTAATTTAAGAGCTTGAATCTTTTTCTTTCATTTTGAGGGCAGAAAACAGGATTTGCCTTCCACACAGCGGACGGCAGTTATAAGCCAGTTAGGAGTTTTAGAGCAGCCTATTTCACACCGAGAACATCGAGCCGCATTCAGCGCACAACTCCAAGATAAAACAAAAATCCCTAATTACGGCTGCAGAACACTCGATTTAATTCGCACACTGCCGCCGAGATTATTCTCTTTTTCTGCCACAAGAAAAGACACCAAAGACTAATCTGTGGACGAGTCATAAGCCAGTTAGAGGAATCAAACGGACGATTTCACAGCGAGGAAATGGGACTTCTTTCCAGACGTTTAGCTTCGACGTGCAGAACAATGTCAGATTTCACACAAGCTGCTCGGAGGAATATTGTCACCTGTTGTCTGACCCGTCTTAAGGTCTTTGCTTTGTCTTCACACCTTTTGTGTGCTCGCTGCTTCAGGATCCAAGGTGTTCAAATCCTTGGAAGCATTTTGTTTGTCTGCTGTGAGTCCGAGTTGTGAAACTTAAGGGTGTAAAAAGCTGGTAAAGTTCTCTTGCAGTGTGTCGAGCATCGTTGCCATGTTGGAAAAGTCCTTTCCTGCCAAGCCTCTCGAGACGGGGAGTCATTTCGTCCGATATGTGCATCCACCTTCCAACAATTGCAGCCTCGTACCAGAACCATCTCGTCCAAACGGACTTCTTTTGGTTTTCATCGAATCCAAGGATGCGATGCCAGTATCCACCGGGCTTCTTGTCATGTTCTTTGGCCAAGTTTAATCTTGCAGTTTAGCGTCCGTAGTTTGCTGACTGAAACCGGTTTCCACAGATTGTCGATGCTCGTGCCAAGAAAGAAGCACTTACCTTCTGTTTGTGAAAGCAATAATTACAGCCGTCTGTTATTGGCAGCACGGCTTTTACCGTTCCTCCGAATCACTCCTGCAACGTAGTCGCCCAAATATGCAATCTGCTTTGTTTTTTTGGGAGGGGCCATAATTTCATTACTTTAGAAAGCTGCTGTGCTCACAGGTTGATTTTTAATTTTTTTTTTTTTTAACTTGTTCGTGCTGTTAATCTGTCAAACTGCACTGGATTTACTTACAATGGAACCGAAGACAGACTCAGGTTGGGGATTCCTACAAACAACAAACAAATTAGTTTTAAACTTACATTTTAATTGCAAAATCAACAACCAGTTTCTTAAGGGGGAATTTCCAGTAATATCTCCTTGTTGCCACCATTTCATTATTATTATTACTACGGTATTTTTATTCTCTAACCAAATGACAATTAAAAACTTTGCCTCCTTTTATCCTCAAGTCCTACTGTGGCTCAGTTCTACTACTCTACTGGTTCAAACCATCAAAAAAGGGCTTTCAAACTACAATGGAACCAAACCATGTTTCAGTTCAGCCTGTTCTCATTCCCAGGGTGGCAAATGATGACATTTTGACACAACGGTTGGCGTTAGAGACACAACAGTTCATGTTTTGGATCTCTATGCTGTCTTTTTCTCTCTCTGCTCTCCTCTCACCCCAACAGGTGGAGGCAGATGCTCCGCCCACCTCTGAGTCTGGTTCTGTTAACAGATGCTCCGCCCACCTCTGGTTCTGTTAACAGATGCTCCGCCCACCTCTGAGCCTGGTTCTGTTAACAGATGCTCCGCCCACCTCTGAGCCTGGTTCTGTTAACAGATGCTCCGCCCACCTCTGAACCTGGTTCTGTTAACAGATGCTCCGCCCACCTCTGAGCCTGGTTCTGTTAACAGATGCTCCGTCCACCTCTGAACCTGGTTCTGTTAACAGATGCTCTGCCCACCTCTGAGCCTGGTTCTGTTAACAGATGCTCCGCCCACCTCTGAACCTGGTTCTGTTAACAGATGCTCTGCCCACCTCTGAACCTGGTTCTGTTAACAGATGCTCCACCCACCTCTGAGCCTGGTTCTATTAACAGATGCTCCGCCCGCCTCTGATCCTGGTTCTGTTAACAGATGCTCCGCCCACCTCTGATCCTGGTTCTGTTAAAAGATGCTCCGCCCACCTCTGAGCCTGGTTCTATTAACAGATGCTCCGCCCACCTCTGATCCTGGTTCTGTTGGAGGTTTTTCTCCCTTAAAGAGGACTTTTTTTTCCCCTCCTAGCTTATGTGGGAATTGTTGAATTGTTGAATTGTTGAATTGTTGAATTGTTGAATTGTTGAATTGTTGGGTTTCTCTGTGTAATGTTGTAAAGTTCTGCTGTAAAGGACTTTAATGTGTTAAAGTGCCATGAAATAACCTCTGTTGTGATTTTGGCGCTATATAAATAAAATTGAATTGAATTGAATTGAACGTCACCACACGAGTAACAAACCTACACGCTCTCTCACAAAAAGCTGTGAAGTGATTAAAACACTGCGACACTGACATAAATTACACGTCTGACCTTAAATTTAAATGGCTGGAAAAAAAAAAAAAAGGAATGGTGTGTGTGAAGGATGGTGTTAAAAGGATTGGAGCAGATCTCATTATTACAGTGGACGAGTTTAATCATAGTTTTCTAGATGGTGTTTTCCACTTGGTTAGCTCTCTGTCTCTCTCTCATCCTGCAAATTAGACGTTCGCTAAAAGACAGCGCTGCTATTAACGCACTCCTCTTCCTCTGGTTCATTTGACCTTTTTTTAAAAAAAAAAAAAATAAAAAGCTTTCTATTCAATGTTTTTATTGTCTTATCGTTCCTTTTTTATTTCACTCTTAATGGTCTTAAATTTTTGCAGGTTTTTTTTTCTTTTCATCTACACATTTTTCAGTCATTCATTTTATTTAAAATTGCATAAAAGGGAGCATTGGTTCGATATTTATACTCATAAATTATCCTGTTTTTTTTTCTGTCGAGTATTTTCTTGTATTTCTTGTATTTCTTGTGACTGAGTTTTAGGACCTTTTTATATGAGACTTTTATTTCAAGCAACCTGTGAAATTCATTCTTAATTTGACTTTTCTTTTTTTTAATATATTTTCAGCCCTTTACATTGTGATTTCTTACAGTTTTCATCTCCAACCTTTCACCTCCACCTTTTTTTCCTCCCTTCTAACTTTCCCCCTCTTTCTTCACTTCTCTCCGTCTGTACATATTTTTATTTGTGTCAGTAGGTGCGAGCAAAGGAATTCCCCCCCGATCTTCCCTTCCTCCTTCGGTCCATGTCTAATCCTTTACAAACACTTTTCCAGGAGTTTGATGGTCCGACTGGATGAGCGAAGGAAAAATCAGGAGGAGCGTGAGGTTGTGGAATATCTGAGCCGAGTAAAGTGGCAGCTCTTTAGAGGAAAAAAAACCCAACAAAACACATTCCTCGTTTCTTTCAGGAAAAAGCAGCTTTAAATGGTTTTAAATTCGTCATCTGTCGCATCTGGATTGGTCCTTTAACCTCTGAGCCTGGCTTGGTGTTTTAAAGGTGACCGGTGTGGCGTTTTACTGACATTGAATAGAGAATGAGTTCGTTTCGTGACATCACTTTAGTGAAGGTGAACAAATCGTGGCCCTGCAGGTCAGATTTGGAGGGAAACCTGCCAGGTGATTGTTACCGTGACAAACAGGAAGAGGGCGCTGTTCAGCCACAACATAAAGAGATGTTTGCTTTCTGCTTTTTAAAAAAAAATGAATGTTTCTAGAGAGGACGACCGACCCGGGTGTCCTTCAGCCGCAGTGTCGGATAAGCGAAGCATGTTGGTCTGTGGATTATGGGGTTATTTATCAATTTATGAAGCTGGAAGAATTTTAATAGAACATTTCCTCCTAATTTGTTCAAGTGAAGAGCAACTATTTATATTTGGCGTTGAAGGGGTTAAACACCAGTCAGGTAATCATACTGCACTGCAGTCTATTTTTGACTGGGAGGAGTTTTGTTTGGCTCTAATCAGTCAGGAGAATTTTCATCTTATTCTCAAGCTGTGATGGTGTTTGTTAACTTCATGTTTTTCATTAAAAGTCCAAGAAAAGTGCAGTTTTACAGCAGAAAGTTGTTCTTTCTTGAACCTTTTCTGATTTTATAGCTTTATACAAACGTAATGTTGAACACATGTTGATCATAGAGGCCGAGCAGAGAGTCGAAGTTCAGGGTGGATGGACGGGTCGACAAAACATCGGACTATTAACATGACGCCTGTTATCATGAACCATGACATTAACTAGGTGCTTTTTGTTTTTTTCGTTACCATGAGAACAAAGGTCCTACTGGCTAATCTTTCTCTAACCAAATTGTTTTTGTTCTTTAAAGCTATCCAAGATGAAAAGTGCTTGATTTTCTTCCACCAATAGAAGTGTTACTGAGGGAAAGGCATTTCAAGCAAAAATATGATTTGAGATTCACTCCGAAATGTTTAATTAATAATCAACAACGTGCTCCTCTTCTCCTGATGTTTAGTGGCGGCTGACAGACAGCTGTTAGGTTCCCTACCGCCACCTTCTGGCAGGAGAAACGCATTACAACCAGGCGCCTGTTGAAATAAGGAAGCACGATAGTTGCATACTCATCAATTTCTTGTATTTTCACGACTATTGAAATATTCCAAAAACCATGTGCCGTCCTACAGCGTTAATTCAGGGAGCGGTGTGTCAGAGGGTCGCGACACACGACCCACACGATCCACGTCAATTTCAACACAAAGAAAATATGTATTTACTCTGTTTGAAGAAACACAGCAGGATAAACCACTCAAACAAAATCTAATTTGTCGGTCGTCATGAAACATCTTTGGTAATTTGTTTACAGAACAACAAGAAGCTGTGAGGACTTCGACGGCTGATCAGTAGCACTGCGGGAAAACCGGATTAAAATCAACAGCAGGAATATATATTTAAAAAAAAAAAAGGGATTAAAGGATTGAACTTTTAGGTTGTTTTTTTTTTAGCTTCGTTCAGCATCGTGTCACTTTCAGCTGCGTGCGTGGTTATTAAAGATGCAAAGTGTGTGTCTTTGCCTTTTACCCGGCATCTTAATGACGGCGCTGCTGAATCAGCAAAAAACAGTGTTGGGAGGGAAGAGGATGAAAGATGGACACGAGAGGAGAGAGGGAGGCTGAGAGAGGAAAGATGGACAGAGGATGTAAAAGATGAGAACGAGACATCGAGAAAATATCTCGGAAACATTCAGGAAACATTTATCGTTTAAGTTTGGTTTTGATGCAAAATTGCTCATTACCTGCATCTTTCTGTGTGTGTGTGTTTTTGGCCGTCCTGTATGCACAGTTGCACACACTCCTTCCCTGTGTGTGTGTGTGTGTGTGTGTGTGTGTGTGTGTGTGTGTGTGTGTGTGTGTGTGTGTGTGTGTGTGTGTGTGTGCTCATGCCAGCCATGCCAGCCTGCGTGTGTGTGTGTGTGTGTGTGTGTGTGTGTGTGTGTGTGTGTGTGTGTGTGTGTGTGTGTGTGTGTGTGTGTAAACAATAGAGTTGATTAGGCGTTGCGTGGCAGTGACAGCGCTGAGGGGAGATGATTAATGATTCTCTGTTTAATGTGATTAGTCCATTAATACCTCCTGTGATGGCTCAGACTGGCTAACACTAGGGAAAGGTCAGCGCACACACACACGCACACACACACACACACACACACACACACACACACACACACACACACACACACACACACACACACACACACACACACACACACACACACACACACACACACACACGCGCCTGTAATGGATCATTAAGGAGGTCAAAGAAAGGAGTGCTGCTGCAGTTTCCTGTTTAAGAGTCAATAGTATTTTCAGTTTAATGTGATTTTTCCATTAATGCCATCAAACACACCTTAAACTCAACTGAATTCAGAAACGTGTGTGTGTGTGTGTGTGTGTGTGTGTGTGTGTGTGTGTGTGTGTGTGTGTGTGTGTGTGTGTGTGTGTGTGTGTGTGTGTGTGTTTTATATATTCTTTAAATGTTCTGCCACAATTTCTTGATGTTATTTGAATAATTCAGCTGCAGGCTCAGTCTTAGTGCATATTTGTGCTGTGACAGTGAATAGAAGCCATTGTAGTACCACTAATGGCCACTAGATGCTGCTGCCAAATGTATTGATTGCATGTAAATATCCCAAATTTACAACGGATAATTTGGTCCAGATTAAATTAGAAAAAAACAGAGATTTTACGTCACACGCACAAATCAAAGTAGCGTGAATTAATCTCATACATTTTATTCTGGAAGTGTAATTTCACTTTATTCATTTTGAATTTATTCTCAAAAGCAAAATTTAATAATTTTTTTCTTTAATATAAATGGTCTGCACTTGTATATATCTTTATCACCTTACGGTCTCACAGCGCTTTTACATCCACACACTGATGGTACGCCATCGGGAGGAATTTAGGGTTCAGTGTCTTGCTCAAGGACACTCGAGGCAGGTGGTCAGGAGGAACTCAGATCCCTGACAAAACCAGCTGTTTCAGGAAACTATAATTTATTTTTTTAAAGAGTTATTGAGAGCTGCAGAGAGCAGCGAGGTCAAACAGTATTTAGAGACACATTATTTAAGATTCATCTTTTAATTGGATTGCTTATATCAGGAGCAAAAAATATTAAATTAAGCCAAATAAAGCGTTTTAAGGTGCAATACCACTGACGGCCACTAGGGGCTGGCTCCAAAAACAAAACCACTCCAAAAAGGCTCCTATTGAGAAAGCATCAACTTCTCTCATGAAATAAAAAGTACATAGATGTTTTCCACTTGTTGTTATGGTGTCATTTAATTCAGAGGATCTTTGCTGCATTTTTTACTTTTAAATCCTGGCTGATGTTTGTTTGCGCAGAATGAGTGACCCCCCCCCCCCCCCCCACCCTCCGAACCCCCATCTCCTCTCCGCTGCCTTGTTGTTCAGATCGAAACATTCGCAGCATTAAAAAAAAAAAGAAGTTCACATTCTTCCGTCGAGGTGAGATTCCAGCTTTCAGGGAGAAAACCCCTCGAAGATCAGATGTTCCTGCTGCTTCCTGGCAGCTCCGAGGAGGAAACACGGCCCGCGGCGCCAGTTCGTCTCCATGGAGACCACCGTGTTTACCAGCAAAACCCGGAGAGGAGACACCATCAGCCCAACAAACAGGTCAGATCTGTGGATTTTATTCAAAGCAGTTTAATCACCTACAAAACTGATCAATAGTCGATACTATAGACTCTCATGTTTGAATGCAGTCCGGGTGTGTGTGTGTGTGTGTGTGTGTGTGTGTGTGTGTGTGTGTGTGTGTGTGTGTGTGTGTGTGTGTGTGCGCGTGCGTCTGAGCGAGTGTTAATCTAACCAGTACAGTTAATATGTTGTTCTCAGACTCTATTAGCCATTGCTGACAGCTGATGATTGATCTTCTCATCATTTCTCCCTCCAACACCCTGCAGTGACTGTGTGTGTGTGTGTGTGTGTGTGTGTGTGTGTGTGTGTGTGTGTGTGTGTGTGTGTGTGTGTGTGTGTGTGTGTGTGTGTGTGTGTGTGTGTGTGTGTGTGTTTCAGACCACGTCTCCACTAAACCTGTTTAATTCATTAATTCATTGTTCACGTTTTTCTGTCTTTGGGCCTTCATCTGAACTAAAACTGTGTTTCTTTATTTTTTTTCCAGGCCAGCGTTTCAAGGCCTCGACAGACTGAACAGGTCTCGGGGCCCGAAGTGTCGGAGGCCCCCCGGTCTGTAGCTGCAGAGATGTAAAACACCCAAAGTAAGTCAGAAAATGACCATAAAGATATAAAATGACCAAAATGAGAAATAAATTTGATAAAATGAGACACAAAAAAACAAAAAAGTATCACGACATGATAAAAAAGAGCAAATCAAAGAAAAAAAATGTTCATTTTGAAGCGGTCGGTTCGGCTGTTGTCTGTTTATTTAAAGTCTCGTACTGAATCAAGCTTTAAAGGTCCGTTTGTGGAAAGTTGCTGCAGCAGGAAGAAACTTCCTCTTTAATATTTGTGACGGTCCGTAGCAGCATTTCAACATTCGATCTTCTTCCTCCTTTTACATACATTTCTGCACTTTTAACTTTATGCATCTTTTCTTTTTAGTCCTTCTTCTGCTTTGATCTGCATATTTCCAGGTGTTTCATGTCTCCTTTTAAACTTATTTGAATGCTCTTCATATTTCTTCCAGCTTACAGTGTAAATATCGCCGGTGTAAAGAACAAATAAATGTCAGTAGTTTAAAATCAAGGACACTTTTTCTTTTCTTTTCTTAAAGCGGGATGAGATTCCAGCTGCAGGCTTCCTTTGTGATTGCGGGCGATAAGACGGGGCCCATTTATTCATTTAATCATTTTTTTCCTTAAAATCTCACCTGCTGCAGGTTTCACCTTCCAGCCGGCCGTGTTTTATCGAGCTCTCCTTCAGCGGGGCCTTGCAGGGTCTTGGGGAAAAGCCTTGGCAGCCTCACACAGCCAATAACTCAGCGGCGGCGCTTCAACGATGCTGTTAGGACTCAATTATTTCACCTTTTTTGTTGCGTCCCAAGCCGCACTTCGAAGAAAAAAACCCAACAACAAGCCCTTCGGAGGAGCGTGAACCCGCCGGCCTCCGAGTTCGGTCGCCGTAAAAAACGTCACTTCTTCCTCGCCTCTTCTACCAAAAAAAAACAAACTAAAAACCCAGCAGCGCTTCAAAGCAGATCAGTCAAACCGAAGCCTGACTGGGGGAATTAAAAGCGGGAACGCTTCGGCTTTCAAGTTGGCAACCGGCGAAAAGTTTGTCGGCTAACGAAGGAAGCCGTTATCTGTGCGAGAAAAAAAGTTAAGCTATACGTTGAAATGCATATCTGAGGCGATCGCAATTTCAAAGAGTCACTGGCGCTTATCCAATCACACAGCAGTCAGCCTCCCCCCTCCTCCTCCTCCTCCCTTTCTTTTTTTTCCCATTTTATCTATACCTCTCACACGTTCCCTCGATCCCACTCCCCTTCTTCTTCTTCTTCTTCTTCTTCTTCTTCTTCTTCTTCTTCTTCTTCTTCGTCGGCTCAGTTTCGCCTCCTTTTTCTCTGAATTACGTCCATGTTTTTTTTTTTTTTTTTTTTTGCTATCACTCTCCTTCAAATCTCTCCAGCTTTATCTCCCTTAAAGAGTGTTGATCCCTTCCTCGCTCCAGAAACCTCGGCGTCGAGCTCGGCAAACACACACACACACACACACACACACACACACACACACACACACACACACACACACACACACACACACACACACACACACACACACACACACACACACATGCATTTTAATTAATACATAGATTTAAATTGCGATGCCTGTGTGGTGAAGTGATATACACCCCCGCTAGTTAAAAGTCTTTTTTATTGCTTAATCAATGCTGAAATTAATGATTTAACTCCCGACCCCTCGTTACACATACACACACACACACACACACACACACACACACACACACACACACACACACACACACACACACACACACACACACACACACATATATATATATACACATACACATGTCTGCTGGGTTATTAATTATAACACTAATTAACCTACAACTAATGATTTGGCCTCTGTTAGTGTGTATGTGCGAGAGACAGAGAAATTATGAGAGCTTGCGTTAAAAGTGTGTGTGTGTGTGTGTGTGTGTGTGTGTGTGTGTGTGTGTGTGTGTGTGTGTGTGTGTGTGTGTGTGCGCGCGTGCATGTAAATATATGTTAATTTGATTGCCAGATATGATGGATTATAGGGGTTTACGATAACGACAGTGAAACTTCTCTTCAAAGCTCCGGGTTCGTTTCTGTAATTCCGTTTGGCACTCGGATCAATAAAGTTTTTCAGAGTCAAATTGTTTTTGTTTAAACCTGAGCCCTCGTCCAAAATGCTTGCAATTTTTCTTGTGCCATTTCCACCCCCAACCCCCATTGACTTTATTTTTTTTAAAATTTTTCATTAATGTAATAATGTATTTTGGAGGAAATGAAACCGGCAGCGCCTCCTGGGGACGCAGACCGAACCCCCTCGTCACATAAAACCAGCTTTGGTTGCGATTTATTCCATTGAAGGTATTTTTCTCTCAGGTTTTTTTAATTTTTGTTTCATGTTCACTTCTTAACCAGTTGATGATTGACTCTTTTTTACCGGAGCACTTCATAACCGCAGTTAAAGGCTGGAGTTGCGATCTCGAGGGCTTCGGAGGACTTTTTCTTTAAGCATCAAACGCTCTTTCGAAGGTTATTTGTTGTTGCTCAGTTTTTCATTGTTAAAATGATCATTATTGTTATTTGTCCGTGCAAACAAACGGTTGTGGAGCCCGAGCCGTAGGCCGTGCAAAGGAGAAATTTTAATGGAAGATAACGAGCCCGGAAAATTCTTTACTGACGAGATTTGACACACGTCGACCATTAGGGGGCGCTACAACAAAGGTCAACGCGTTTTGTTGAAAAACTGGTGCAACGTACGTCTCACATTAAAATGCTGCATATCTACGCGTTCCTTTCATCCAGCTGCATCTGCTGGTATCGGCCACGTTCGTGTCTCTTCTCGCTCTGTCGCCGCCCACGTTGTCGGAACTTCGCTTTGTAAGAAACCTCAGCGTTATCGCAGTAAGCCACGCCCACTGGTTTCTGATAAAGCCTGAATCAGAGTTTCCACACTTTAGTCATGGCAACGTTTTTTTGTTGCGTGAAAAACAAAATTAAATAATCCAATTTCATTAACTAGAGAGGATCGTTTATATCTCATATACCTATTATCTCTAAATAGATTTAGAATTTTATTGCAAAATGGTAAAGTTGCAGAATCCACTTTTTCAAGCTAGTCCCGGTTTTTGGGACAAAAAGGTGTCAAACGCTTCTCTGGAAGCTCCTTTTTATTGGTTTAAAAGCAGCGACACCCTGTTGTGACATAGGACGAGGTTTGTTTATTATCTGAAGAAGGTGGACTTTCAGATCCTTGATCTTCCTTCCTTCCTTCCTTCCTTCCTTCCTTCCTTCCTTCCTTCCTTCCTTCCTTCCTTCCTTCCTTCCTTCCTTCCTTCCTCCCTTCTTGTCCTCGCTTCCTTTGCTTCCTCACTCCGCATCCTCCGTCCTTCGCCTTAAGACGAGGACTATTGATTTTACACACCTTGTTGAAATTGCGTCAGATACACACTCTCTCTCTCTCCTTATTTATCCCCCCCCCCCCCCACACACACAGAGTGGTGCAGTGTGACAGCCAGGCTGACAATAGGTGGCTGTCACAGTGATTGATGGCACTTATTATATGTTAATAATGAAATAAACATTAAAAAACACTTTCAATAAAGCTCCCAATTAATGAACCAACCGTGCTATCTATCTATCTATCTATCTATCTATCTATCTATCTATCTATCTATCTATCTATCTATCTATCTATCTATCTATCTATCTATCTATCTATCTATCTATCTATCTATCTATCTATCTATCTATCTATCTATCTATCTATCTGGAAAGTAAAAGAATAAAAGGTGGGAAACAGTGTGAAATTTCTAACTTTCTACAAAAAATAAAACCCTTCTCTTCACCTGTATCGTTATGTAATGAAATTGTACGTGTTTTAATGATGCACAATGAATTCATTTTCATTTCCAAATAGAATTGTTTTAATTGGATTTAAAACCCCATTTACCTGTAAGCCTTGAAAAATGATGTCACTAAAATAGAAAATTCAAGTCGATAAATGACTTGACACTTTTTTTCCCTCCAAGTCAGGAAATAATAATGTTCGCTGTCCTTTGATCCGCTTCCATTTGCCCTGTTAAAGTTACAGCGTTACGCTGTTCGCGCAAACTCAACACTTCCTGTATCTGTTTCAAATTAAAAGCCCTCTTTAGCATTTCAGTAGACAGAAAAGGCTTTTATTGTGAAACATTTGCAAGAATGTATTGTGACCGATATCGGGGGGAAAAAAACATTTTAGATGAGTAACAGAACAACCGGTGAAAATAGAACGATTCCATTTATTTCATTAAATTAAAGCAGTGGAAATATATTCAAAAACATCTCCCAAGTTGGGACGCTAGTATAAAAAAAATGCAGTCCATGTACCATAAAACATAAGATATGTGACGCATTTGTACACAGAACTTCTAATTTATTAGTTGTCATTATTTTAACAAGCGTTTTCAGCGGATGAAGAAAACTCAGGACCCAGCAGGAGGGAGCTGACTTAAAAAAAAAGAATAAAGTTGAAAAGTTTTGAGGAGGAGAGAAAAAGGGGAGGAGGAGGAGGAGGAGGATGAGGGAGGAGGGATAGGGTTGGAGGGGGGGAAAGAGGGAGGGGGTATTTTGGTAAAAACAGAAAGCAGGACACAACGGTTACCGACGGCAACCGTCATCAATCAGAGTTTGAAGACATCGCTGGTGGCAAAGACGACAGGAACAGAGCGAGAGGGTAGCGTCGGGATGAAGGGATGTAAATGCTAAAAAAGAACGAGTTAAATATAAAATAAAAAGGAGGGGGGAGGGAGGGGGAGTGTTTTCAGCTTCTTTTCATGAAGATGGCAGGAAGAGAGGAAGAGGAGGAGGAGGAGGAGGAGGAGGAGACATAAGAGAAACAGAGAGAGAGAGAGAGAGAGAGAGAGAGTTGTGTTTTTGGCCTCTTTAACTGTTTTAAAAGAGAAATTAGGACAATGACTCGTCACCTTGAGACCTGCCCTCCCTCTAATCTCTCTTTTCGTGTCTCTTCCTTTTTTCCCTCCTTTGTCGGTGTCTTCGTGCCCGGTCACATCAAAAGAGGGGCACCATTCAAATTCTTCAGCAGATATCGGAGCGAGCCTGCAGGTGGCGCTGAAAGCCAGATTTGTATCGTAACGACCAGCAACCAAACTCAGGTTACAAAGTCAGGTTACAGCTGTCAGGTGGGCGGGGCTTAGTATGGTCAAGCTTTCCGATCAGATCGGTCGGCTCCACCGCTGGCTCCTCCCCCCCAGCTCGTCCACATATGGTCACTTCCTGCTGCGAACCGCTCTGAACGAGCAGTTCCCTCGAGGCTCGGTGACGGCCGTTCACCGAGCGTTGGGTGACGTCGCTGCTGGTCGGCGCTCGGCCGCGACTGGGAAGCAAACGGCTAATATGCTAACTAACCATCACGAAAAGCGTCCGCTGTTTATGCTAAGCTAGGCTAATCGCATCCCGACTCCGGCTCTGAATTTACTGCACAAACGTCAGTGTTATTTATCTCAGAAAACAAACAAACATTTTAACCTCGGAAGACGTGTGTGTTTGCAGCGTCCGCTGACTGCAGCAGCAGCTTCTCCTCCAGCGAACCGGCTGCTGTGAAGTTAAACGGTGCGACGCGGCCGATCTGAGAGATTCCTCACGACCGGCCTCGCGGCTCCTCCGGAGGTCAGCGCGCTCAGGACGGTTTAAAATCACTCGGCGGTGCTACATTTCTGGAGGTCAGAGGTCACCAAAGTTGGATTGGACGCAGAACTCGGCGCAGATTTACTCCGCGAGCGGCTCGACTCGTCGTGCCAAAATTCGTGGAAATGAATTGATCCGTGCCAGAGATTTTTACAACTGTTGGACTGAATCCTCGATTTTCTCTGTATATCATTTCTCTTCAGTCCATCCCTCCATCTTCCTCTTCTCCTCGTCTCTCTCCCTCATTCGTTTTCCCTCGTCCTGTCTGTCCCTCTCTCCTCCGTCCTCCTCTAAACTCTGTTCTTTCTGGATGAGCGGGTTTTATGAGCGGAGTGATAAAGAGAAGGGGGGATGAAGGGCAGAGAGGGAAGGAGAGGTGGAGGACGGAGGGGGACGGAGAGGGACGGAGGGGGACGGAGGTAAAAAAAAAAAAGGTAAAAAAAAAAAAAAGGGAGAGCGGGTGAGAGAGAGAAAGAAGGAAACAGGAATGAGCTCGCTCTTTATTACAGCAGACTGGACCTTTTTATGGCTTCAAATTGTCTCCATTTCTGTCTGAAGGTTCATTTCTGATTTGAAACTTTAAAAGATCATTTGAGAGGAAGAAACGCTGAGAGACGACATGAAAACATCGCTCCTATAGTTCCAACGCCAAGACGGTTGATGTTCTTCAGTAATTTAAATACCTGACAAATCACACGTCCTCTTATCACTCGATCCTGTTTATTACTGTGGATTTCTGAAAAATCAGAACGGTTTACTGATCTATTTCTGGCGATGGTAAAAGTTCAACTTCAACCAATCACAATCGAGTATTCGTTGTAGTTATGGATGAATATTTTACAGCTGATGGTCGGACAAGAAAATGATCTTCCCATGGAGAAACATACATTAATTACTTAATCAACAAATGCATCAGATTGCCGTCGCGTGGTTCAAATATCGACAGATCTATTTTCCACCTCATGTGAGCGTAAAACAAGAGAGGAGGGGATCTTTTCTTTTTTATTGAATATTCGGGGTTCTTCATTGAGTTTTAATTTGGCTGATGATTGTTGTCTGTTCGGGAAGAGGAGCGTCGCTGTCACGCCGTCCGGCCCCGAGACGCTCGCGCTGCAGTTTGACACTTGGTAATTGTGTTGTTGAATTAGATTATTAAAGAACACAACTCGAGAGCCGCCGTCGTCAACGTCGGCGCTCGAGGTGCAGCAGAGGATGATGGGAAAACGCACACACACACACACGCAGACACACACACGCACAACACACACAACACACACACACACGTCATCCTGGACTTACTGTATATCATCACGAACTTGCTTACATGCACGCAATGTCATCTGCACCACACACACACACACACACACACACACACACACACACACACACACACACACACACACACACACACACACACACACACACACTGTAATGAAAGCTGGGGGCTGTTGTGTGTGAGATGGATGGTTTGACTTTAAGCTTGTATAAATAAAAGCTAAATAAATCCTGATGGCCTCAAGTGATGGCTCAGATACAGCAGCAGTGTGTGTGTGTGTGTGTGTGTGTGTGTGTGTGTGTGTGTGTGTGTGTGTGTGTGTGTGTGTGTGTGTGTGAGATGCATGTATACAAAAACACTTTGGATAAAAACTGAAGTGTGTGTGTGTGTGTGTGAAGAGTTTGAAGAAGTCACACACACACACGCACACGCACACGCACACACACACACGCACACACACACACACACACACACACACACACACACACACACACACACACACACACACACACACACACACACAGCCTGCGGCTCTTTTTCATTCATGTTTTTGTCCCAAAGTGAAAAAAAGAAGAAGAAAATCATAAAAAGCCAGCGGACCAATGTCACCCAGCGCTAAAATATTCCACCTCGCTCTCATGCCCTCTTTTCTCTTCCTCAATCTTTTTTTGGTTCCTCTCCTCTCTCAGTTCGTTGACCCGTCCATCCACACACAGAAATGATTCAATCCACATTAAGTTTATGTGTAAACTTGATGTTTTCTTTTTTGGACCGAAACGTCGTATAAATCTCCAAAATACTCCGTCTCCTCCTTCGGGAATTTAATTTCTGCTACGTGGACACAGAGACTGAAGCATAAAGACTTCTGATAACAATCACTGTAATGAAGCTTATCAGCTGACTGGATACGGAGAAAGTAATCAACAACAAATTGTGCAGCTGTGTTCTCCAGCAGATGTAACGTGGAGATTTTCACCATTTAAAGCAGCTTTGTTTCTGCTAGTTTTTTTTTTCTTTAACTGTTTTGAAGCAAAACGAAGACGAGAAAAAAGTTTCTGAACTTTTCCTGCTACCTCCCGGGTTCGGTTCGCCATCGGTTGCCGTCAAACTTTCCTGCCGTCTTCTCGGGTTGGGTTTAAATTCCAGGTAACTTTCCTCCAACATACATCATTGTCAGGCGGGACTGTACTTCCTGCGGCCGCCGCGGGAGTTTCTCTTCACTGATAAATGACATTATTTTGCCTCCCTGCTGTCGCTCGTGTGGTTCGGAGAAGGAAAAAGTGATAAACAGAGACGAACGCCGAGCTGCATGTCGGCGCGCTGCCAGAGAAAACAACAGCTTCCACTCTGAACGTTACGATTACGCATTTTAATTGGTACGAAAGATGATGATTCAAAATTACGTGACGTAGGCTCACATGTGTCGTACGTTGCTGTACTTCGATTAAAGGTTGAGGCACCAAGACGACTTGGTTAAGAGTTTCTCTTAAAGATTTGTGGTCAAAATAAGTACTTAACATTATATATGTCACGTAAGTTCAGAGGGTGCGTCGCGCTGCTACTCACTGTTCACGCGCAACAGGAACAGTCTTGGCACTTTTTTGATAATTACGTAAATTAAAAGAAATCTATGATGACTTTACAGAGTCAAACCCTCAAACGCTGTCCTCCTGGAGGGAAACGTTTCCCTTTCCTTTCCTTTCCTCCAGTTGACGGCGCAATGGGCGTCATAAATATCGTTTTTATGAACATTGTGGTGCTAAAAGAGTGAAAAACTTCTGCGTTCTGTAAAACAGGAGTAAAGCATGAAGTCTGGCTGAGATGTAACTTGAAGACTAAACACTTGCGATGATCTCGTCACTGATATGTGGAATGAATCTTTTATTCACGGGACTCGACCCTTGAAACGTTTGGAATCACGGCGGCTTTCTGATTGGCCCAGAGCGGTATGACATCATCCATGAAGGTGAGTCATTTATTTCTTTATTTTCCTGCAGCTGCTGCAGCTCCACCGAGGAACACAAAAATATAACAGCAGGACGAGTTCTTGGGGGAAAAAAAGGTCCTTTTGTGTGCGAACGTGGGACTCTTCCTCTTCCTCCGTCTCCGGGGACGAAGAGCATTTTGCAGACAAGTTTTTCCACTTGTGTCGCCCTCCTCCGTCTGTCCTCCCGCTACTCTTCGTCCCCTCCCCGCGTAGCTCTTTCAGTCTCATCTTCCTCTCTCCGAGTTTGCTCCTCTTCCTCCACAAGTCCAACTCCAAGTTCGTTTGGGTCATTAGAAGCCCACTGAGAGATATTCACCTCCACTAAGAGCTCATCTCTCTCTGTCTTTCTCTGAGTCCGGCTTCAGTTTGATCATTATTAGTCCTGAGAGACAAATTATTGCCCTCGCGTCCCTCGAACGGACTCCTTTACTTCCGTCTTTCTCCGTCTCAGCTGCAGTCCCACCTTTTCTCCTTGACCCCGTCATCCTCTGTCACCTCCAAATTTCGACCTCTCACAAATTCTTGTTTTTTCCCTCTTTGTGTTCTCCACCTCTCTCATCTTCAGACCACGTGGAGGGTTGATAATTAGCAGCCACAGATCGTTCTGTATCTGTGTGTCCTCGTGACGCCGGCTGCATGAGTTCCCTTCCTTTGCTGCAAGCTTTGAGGTTCTGAAACTTGTTTAAATGGTAAATGGTCTGTACTTGTATAGTGCTTTATCAGCTTTCGGTCTCAAAGCACTTTAACATAGTTTTTCCATTCACACACGAATGAGACAGATCACCATGCAAGGTGCTGCCATCAGGAGCACATTCACACCATCGGGAGCAACTTAGGGTTCAGTGTCTTGCTCAAGGACACTTAGGCATGTGGACAGGAGGAGCTGGGGATCGAACCACCAACCTTCTGAGTAGTGTTCAACCCAGTCTACCGACTGAGCCACAGCCTCCCGGTATACTTCCAGTGTACTTCCTGTTCACCAGTGTTTTTGTTTTGTTGTTTTGTTTATAACGTCCATGTTGCTGCAATTATCAGCTAAAATAACCATCCACACCAAAAAGTTCAAAATGTTAATTGTTTCTTATTTGAAATATAAAAACGTGTTTCCTGCCAAAACCTCAGAAAGTAAAAAAAAAAAAAAATAGAATTTATGGTGCAATTTAAGGAACTTTTCTTCCTTTTCATGTTTGAGATCCAACAACTCAGATCTGAGCGTCCAGCCGACGAACCGATCGGTGTCGGGGGACGGACAGACGCCGCTCGCTTTCTGACGTTTTTAGGCTGCAACGTGAAACTAAAACTAAACGGATCAAATGCGTAAAACGGAACCGAAACACCCGAATTTCGTTTGAACCTTGATTGAGACGTTCTTGGTGTGAAGACGCCCTCAGAGGGCGACAAACATAACCGACCCAGTTCATGCAAAAACATTCTTAACTTCAGTTTACACGTAAACGAGGCTGAGTTACACAAATCAAGTCAAAATCTGAGTTACAAACTTTTTTTTAATTTCTTTTTTTACAAATTTCAGTTTTCCTTCATCTGCGATTCCAAACTTCACTAATTAGTCAAAAACTGACCAGAAGAAACCTGACGGATGATTTCTGAGAAGTTCCTGTGAAACGGAACACAAATCTGGATTTTCACACAGATTTACGTACTTTTCCTGCCGTCTGTCTCATCATCCACTTCACTATGTGTGTGTGTGTGTGTGTGTGTGTGTGTGTGTGTGTGTGTGTTTGTGTGTGTGTGTGTGTGTGTGTGTGTGTGTGTGTGTGTGTGTGTTACACAGGATGTATGTTTCCCCTTCTGTCTGTAATCCACACCGCTCAATCCCATTTCACTGTTCAAACACACACACACACACACACACACACACACACACACACACACACACACACACACACACACACACATCTGTAATTCTCTTTGATGCGACATCATGATCTCTTTTCTCTTTCTCTTGTAGCCTTTTCTTTCTTAATCCTCGTCTCCTTCTTCTTTTGTGGTAAAATAATCAACATGGCTCATTAACATCCTCCTCCCATCCCTCTTCTGTCTTCTGATTGGTTCGGTATCCTTCCTTCCTCCCTTCCTCACTTCCTTCCTTCCTTCCACTCTCTCCTCTGATCAGAGGTCAGTGTGTGAGGATCATGCGGCCATCCCGCCACCAGAGCTCGCATGTGAGCCACAACTGGACGCACACACACGCGCACGGACGCACACACACATACAAACACGCACACCCACTCACACATATGATTGGTTGAGAAGGAAAAAAAAAATGAAGAAAAATAAAAACTTCCCGTTCGAGAATCAAGCAACTCGTGAGAAAGTTTATGAAAGAGCAAAGAGAGAGATCTGACCGATACCCTCCCCACACACACACACACACACACACACACACACACACACACACACACACACACACACACACACACACACACACACACACACACACACACACACATCAATGGAGTGTAATAAAGTCCTCCCCCTCTCTTCTAACCAATCATATAATTAGTCCTACAAACAGCCGCCTCTGATTGGTCCGCCGGCCCGTCAGTCATGCGCGAAGGAGGCGGGACCGGCACGAGGGCTGACCTGGAGTCTGATCCAGTCGCTTTTACGCACAGACCGGACAGTCCGCTTTCCACGCACGGATAACAGGAGCGAGAGCTTCTTCTGGATAGAAACAGGGAAGAGAGGAAGCAGAAGGGAGGATAACCAAGGAGGAAGAGGAGAGAGCGAGCGGAGAACCAGGAGGAAGAGGAGAGAGTGATCGGAACACCGGGAGGAAAAGACGCACGAGTGTTTTCCCAACTGGAAACAGAGAAAAAGAAAGTGAGTGCGTGGGAAAGCGAGGGACAGAAGGAGAGCGTGCGCCTTCACCACTCTCCTCTCCACTTCTTCCACCACCGCCTCCTCCATGTCGCTGCCCGGCTCCCCGCCGCTCCTCTCGCCGGGCTCGGGCGCCCCAACTCCGGTCGCGCTCTACCGCTCAGCCCCGGACGCGCTCCACACCTCCTCCTCCGCCGCCTCCACCGGCACCTCCAGCCCGGCGCACATCAACTCCAACTCTCACTCCCACTCTCTGTCCCCGTCTCCGCGGCTCACCAGCAGCATACTCAGCGCCTTCCTGCCCGGACCAGGGGGCGCGCTGGCCGGCTTGGGGAACGGCGGCGCCGCCCCTCTGGTGTCCGGAGGCGGTGCTGCCCTCGGTCCTCTCGGCGGGCTGGGCTCGCTCAGCGCGGCCGGCCTGACCCCCGGCTCCCCCGGCTTGGCGCAGGCGTCGTCCAGCCCGGGTCTGTGCAGCGAGTGCCGGCTGGTGGAGGTGCACGGCGTGAAGGTGGCGAGCTTCAGCGTGGACGGCCAGGAGCTGATCTGCCTGCCGCAGGTGTTCGACCTCTTCCTGAAGCACCTGGTGGGCGGGCTGCACACCGTCTACACCAAGCTGAAGAGGCTGGACATCTCGCCGGTGGTGTGCACCGTGGAGCAGGTGCGCGTCCTGCGGGGGCTCGGCGCCATCCAGCCCGGCGTGAACCGCTGCAAGCTCATCTCCAGGAAGGACTTCGAGGCGCTGTACCAGGACTGCACGAGCGCCAGGTCGGTGTGCACCTTCAGCACTTTTGCTATTCTCACCTTTACAAAACAAAAACAACAACCCACAAACATCCGACAGTCCAGTGAGTTTAGCTCAGAAAAGTTTTACTTTATATTTCTGATAGGATCAGGCTGCTCAGGTTCTCATCTGCACTATATTTCTACCAGTTAATTAAATATATTAGCTGCACGTGTGACTCCTACAACATTTCTAGAGACGATCTTAGAATGCTTTGATTCCCATATTTCACTACATGCACTTAAAATGAGGCTTTGACTGAATTCATACTGAAGTTTTTCTGCAAGATGATTGTGTTGTTTCCAGCGTCCTTCTCTCGTTGAGTCTCAGCTCGCCTTTATGTTTCTGGACTTCCGTCCATCAGCAGCTGTTAATTGGGTCACGTTAACTGGGTGTAACAGACAGTGTGAGTCTGTGATGGCAGTTTTTTTTTTTTTTATTGTGCAAACATTTCTTTCCAGGCTCATTGATGAATGGTTTTATTCTTCACTTCCTGTTCTGTTATCAGCACTTTTTACTCACTTCACTCTGGAGTTGGAAAACGATGCGTTCACTGCACCCACTCTGGAGCTGTGATGGAAGTGTGTGTGTGTGTGTGTGCGTGCGCGCGCGCGTGCGTGTGTGTGTGTGCATGCATGCATGGTTTCATTAGTTTGGTGTTTTAGAGGAAGAAAAAGACAACTGAGTGAAAAGAAAACAACCTGCAGCTTCACTCTGTTTCCACATCATCCATTAGTTCATATCTCATCTGTGTGTGTGTGTGTGTGTGTGTGTGTGTGTGTGTGTGTGTGTGTGTGTGTGTGAGAGAGAGAGTTAAAGCGCTTTTCTGTGTCTGTGCGGTGTGTGAAAGATAATGTGTGTGTGCGTTTTAGCAGAAATTGAGTGTTTGCATGCTGAAATGCTGCATCATTGAGTGTTTGTGTGTAAACAGACACTTTATAGAGTGTTTTTGGTGTGTGTGTGTGTGTGTGTGTGTGTGTGTGTGTGTGTGTGTGTGTGCTGTACCTGCCGTCTCACCTGTCTGACCCCACACTTTCCTTCAAACTCGTCTTCCTTTGCGTCACGTTCTGATCAATTTTAAAGAGCTTCTTCTGTAAAACCACAAACTGGAGTAGAAACAGGTCACATTCATTTATAATCTGTCTTCATTTCAGTAAAAACCTACGTGATAAATAGAACGATGGCGACGAGATCTTAAAAACTTGTTTTTAAGATTTCAGACAGTTTAAATGCACACACACCTTTTTTAGAAGAAACTTCTCACGTCTCAGATGAAAGTTAATTTGACTGTTTTAAGTTAAATTCTGTGATATTGTTTTACCTTTTTACGCTTTCATGAAGATTTGTAGAAAACACAGACATCATAATATCATCTCAAACATCTTCTCTTGTTTACTAAAAAAAAAAAGTTTAAGTAAAACTGAGCAACATTTGAAAGAAACCTGAAGTGAAAGATTGAATTTAATGCGAGGGAGGAGACACGAGGAGGAACAGGTGCATTGTGGGTATTTAAGAAAAGGCACCACAAAAACTGAGAATCGTAAGTGAACAGACAGGAAACTGATTTTTAAAATATTCTGAACTCTGCGATGATTCTGATATCTTTCAAAAACCCGTCTGGAAATCGTAGAAGTCTCATGGCGGTGGTCTTCGGTGTCTCCTTCCTCTTTCTAACTCTCTTGTTGGATGTTGGAGCTCGTCGTCCTGTTGCCGGATGATTTTCAGATCGATCCCGTCTCCTCCCGATGAGAATCTAAAACCCGCTGGACCTCCGCCGGCCGGCCGGCCGCTGGACTTTCAGCTCGTTGTTTTGGTTCGGTCGAGGGTGACGGATTGATGGTTTTCTCTGGCGGCCGGTCGCCGAGGATCGGCTAATAATTAACAGCGGATTGTGTTGCTGTGGAGTCGCTGGATTGTTGACGGGTGACCTCTGTTCGTTAGCTGACCACACACACACACACACACACACACACACACACACACACACACACACACACACACACACACACACACACACACACACACACACACACACACACACGAGTTTCTAGTTTATTGAGCGTGAAGCGTCCCGACCTCTTCTTGGTTTTAGAGAGCAGCGTTTGTTTTTAATCTTTTTATTTCTCCTTTAAAAACACAATTATGTGTGTTTCTGTCTTTTTCCTCCGTCTCTTGATCTCAATCACACACACACACACACACACACACACACACACACACACACACACACACACACACACACACACACACACACACACACACACACACACACACACACACACACACACACACACACACACACACACACACACACAAACAGACACACTCAGCGGTACATGTCAGGGGTAATAATGGATCATATGAATGCACATGGAACAACACGGCTGGAGATCCATTGTTGTTGAACGCACAGCGAACACACACTCCTCTCTCTCACATCATATTGACATTCTTCTAATGCCTCTCTCTCACCCTCTTTAATGCCCCTCTCTCCCCCTCCTCTTCTTCCTCCTCCTCTTCCTCCAACATTATTCTCTGGGAAAAGAAAGAAAAAATTAAATGCTTCACAACAACACACAGAAAAAAAAAACTCCCACTGGGCTTCTACATACTTCATCTTCTCAGTAACCCGTCCGTGTGTGTGTGTGTGTGTGTGTGTGTGTGTGTGTGTGTGTGTGTGTGTGTGTGTGTGTGTGTGTGTGTGCGTGCGTGCGTGTGTGTGTGTGTGTGTGTCCGTGTGTGCGTGCATGTGTGTGTGTGTGTGTGTGTGTGTGTCCGTGTGTGCGTGCATGTGTGTGTGTGTGTGTGTGTGTGTGTGTGTGTGAAATCAGTCACCCCTTACATCCACTTGTTCCTTCGGTGCCGGTTCGGTTAACTTTATCATTTGTTTTCTTTTTATTTAAAGTGCTCTTCATATCGTTTTCGGAGCTCACAAACATTCAAGAAGTGACACGAAGTTCCCACACGTTCCTTCCAAAGCTGGAAAATGAAATCCGAGTTATTTTAAGAGGGATGACTTCAACTGTTTGACCTGCAGACGTTGAAATGAGCGCAGAAGTTCAGATGGAGTTATCCAGCGTGTCTGCTTGGGAAAAAGGGGACGACTCCGTTTCTTTTAATGCAGCGTGTTGGTTTTAAAACATCGTGTTTCATCTCAGACAGGAATAAAGAAGGAACATTTGTGTACGAACAAAGACGGAAACAAATATAAAGTCGTGTGTTTAAAATGTTGATGTAGACGTCGTCACTCGCTTCTCTGGACTTCAAAAAACAGCAAAGCAGAAGCACAACTTCACCTTTAAGCGCCAGATTTGACTGTAAATATCCGACTTCAGTTTTTCTTTTTGCTAGAAGAAGAGAATTGATTCATTAGGATTTTTCTCTTCATTGTGGTGGAAGAACGTAGTTTAGATTTTGAAGTCTTTACACAGTTTTAGTCGCTTCACAGACGACGCCGTGGGGCTCGAAAGGTCGACGTCGGCTACGCAAACATACATCCAGAATAAAAACACAAGTGATGCGTAAACAAACATCTGTAACTCACATCGCAGTTTATCTGGAGGATCATTTATGAGAACCGAAGCTGTGAGTAAAACATGTGAGTAAAAGTACAAATATCTGAAGAAGATACGACTTTAGTAAAAGTTAAAGTTGCAAATTAGAAAGTAAAAGTCTTAAAATATCTGATATTTACTTTACTTAAGTAAAAGGCAGGTTTTGGATATTAAAAGTATTCAAAGTAAAAAGTGAATGCTGTTATTAAATAAACAAGCAGTCAGGATTTTTGAGACATGAAGTTCATCTTTCAAAACAAACACCATAACACCTGCTGAACCGCGGCTGAGTGGAAGTTAGTATTTATGTTATTCGGACGTCGTCTCTTCCTCTCGAAGGAACCTTTATGTTTTCTACCGAGCTCATTAAACCGGACTTCTTCACAAAGTCACTCACAGTGAACGTCGGTGAGTTCAGATGAAATGCAAAGTTACGACTGTAACTTCTGTTCCCTGAAGGAGAGGAACGAGGTGCAACGCGTGTTTTATGGGATGTTTGTTTATGCAGTGACATTTGAACAGTTTGTGGAGGAAATCTTTCATCTGTGTTGGGTTAGATTTAATCTGGTCTTTAAAACCCTTTGTAGATGTTAAAATATACAGAATGTACCTTTTAATTTCACTCCGAGGGCCTCGATGATTGTCTAAAGCAAACAACTGATGTGATTTGTTTATTAGTCGCAAAATCAACACGCATGTTTGTATTACAGGAAAAACCAAATGTTGGAATAATCCTTTAACTGTGTCTGGTGGGTTCAGGAAGCTTTATTGGCACAAGTCTGTTTCTTATAAACACACACAAACACACACATGTACACACACTATAAAATGTATTTGTGAACAAAACTTGTACATTAAGTGACTCCCACGCTCTCGGAGGAGGAAGAAGAGGAAGAGGAAGAGGAGCCATAGAAGAAGATATAAGAGGAGGAGAAATAGATGTAAAGTAAAGAAGAGGAGTTTGTTGTTTGTTTACAAGTCAGGCTCAGTTTGAGGCCTTTTTTGGGGGCGTGTCTGATTTGATTGACAGATCCGAGGTTGCGTTGGTTATAAAACTGGACGTTGTTTCTGGGTCCGAAAAGTGAAGTCAGTTCCTTTAAGTGTTATACCACTGAGGGCCACCAGGGGCTGGCTCCAAAAAATAAAGTACACTCACTTCCACATAGACTTGGCTTTTTGTTTAGATCCGTAGACTTCATCCATTTTTATATATGTTGGAGTCAGGTTTCGAGTGTAGGTGGGCGGGGCATAGCGGTTTTAGGTTCTTGCTCAGATCCGCCCCTTGCTCCTCCCCCAGATTTTTTTGTACTTTGGTCAAAGAAAACAAGACATTTTAGCACAGCAACAGTTTTTAGCTTCTTTTTGTTGTTGTTTTATAGGCAAAACGATGAACATTTCTGTCGTCAGCGGCTGTTAGACGATGTGAGAAGCTTTTTTTAAGCATGCAGGGTTCTTAACTCTCATTTTGCTGGAAATGTGTGATTTCTTTTTTTGTTTTTTTGGGGGCTTTTATTTAATCGCAGCTGATTGGACGTGCAACGAAAGGCTCCGGTGTCGAAGCTTGGATGTTTCGTCGGTGTCCTCCTTCATTATTTGGTCACTGTGGAATAATTAAAACAGCAGAAAACTGCACCGTGTTTGTAGAGAAAGCTCGATTCTCTCCTGAACTTTATTTTACTGAAAGAATCCTGCAGATGATTTTCATCAAACCACCGAGCTGTTCTGGACTGAACAGGAGAGACGGAGTGTTTTCTGCCTCCTTGTCGCCGCCTTGCTTTGTGTGTGTGTGTGTGTGTGTGTGTGTGTGTGTGTGTGTGTGTGTGTGTGTGTGTGTGTGTGTGTGTGTGTGTGTGTGTGTGTGTGTGTGTGTGAATCGATAGTGAGTGACAGTAGGGAGGGCTGCTGATGTCGGAGTGTTATTCTGGGCTCTCCTTATCACGACAGGCTGTTAGAGCACGCACGCACGCACGCACGCACGCACGCACGCACGCACACACACACACACACACACACACACACACACACACACACACACACACACACACACACACACACACACACACACACACACCGATGATGGAGGTCGTATTGTCTGTAACACACGGGGAGAAAAGTCGTTTTGGTTTGTTGAAGTGTTGCAGTGTCTCGCACACACACACACACGTACACACACACACAAACACACACACAAACTCAGCATGAACTCCTTTCATCAATTTAGTGTTTTTCATTCTTTTACATGGCGCATTAAGTTCTTTTAATGGAACACAGTGGTTTGTAAAACACACACACACACACACACACACACACACACACACACACACACACACACACACACACACACACTGAAATGCGGTCGGTTGTTTTGCCTTCCAGCTGAGGTGTGTGTCTGTGTGTGTGTGACTGTCTCGAAAGCACAAACAGAGCTATCAGTTGTCACACTGGCTCAGGTTACATGTGTGTGTGTGTGTGTGTGTGTGTGTGTGTGTGTGTGTGTGTGTGTGTGTGTGTGTGTGTGTGTGTGTGTGTGTGTGTGTGTGTGTGTGTGTGTGTGTGTGTGTGTGTCGGGTTTCAGCCCCGCTTTGTGCTGCTGGTTAATTGATAAAGGTTAAAGCGTTGGCCGGCGGGGAGCTGAGGTCACCTGGCTGTAGTGTGACCGTGTGCGTATTAACAGGCCGACGCCGACCAATCAGACGCCGCCTCGTTAATCAGATCGATCCGCGCTGAAGAACAACCTGGATGTAAACTTCACCCGAGAGATTTTACTCCCCGTTTATTTATTTGGTTCCTTAAAACGTGTCTTATTGATTAATGTGACATCGTCTATGAAGGACGTCGACTAAAATGTATAATTTATAGCTCGATCTCTTTTAACTGTTTCGTATCCAGCTGCAGCTGATTATTTTTTAATATTGTTCTGTCTGCTGATTATTTTCTTCGTTCATTGTTTGGTTTGTTAAAATTCTGCATATCGTAGAAAACGCTGTCCCGACCTGCTGCAACCCGACTCTGCACACTCCACGCGCTAAGTTTGGAGCTGTCGCTACTTAACGTAAACAAGTCGACGTTAGCTCGAGCGAGCTGATAGTTCTGTTTTATCGCATGTTTCATGAGCCCAAAAAAAAGGAAACGTGCAGAAATATAAATCAGCTATCAACGTTATGTACCTTAAATAAAGAGTTGGACGAAGCTGAGACGTGCAGACGGAGAGGAATAAGAAGGTTTGAACGACTTTAAATGAAAGATGGAAACGGTTCGGTGAGGTTAAGTGAGTTCTCCAGTCATTACGAGTTAATATTCGACTGCAGGATTTGATATCTTGGTCACTTCCCCGATGATGTCCGAGACTTCACGGTCCCAGTTAACGTTTCTGTTGTAAATGAGTTGAATCTGAATGTAATAATTCATTAAAACAGAAGTTGAAAGCTGCTCATTTGAGGACGTTTTTTTTTTCCTCTCCTGCGTTCAGGTTAATGTTTATCACGTTTAGGTGGCTGAGCGCCTGTTTGTGCGTCTCCGGTGGGCAAGGAGGCGGTTTTCATGCTCTGCTTACAGACCTGGGTGAGAGGGAGGGAGTAGGGGGGAGAGAGGGAGGGGAGAGGGAGGGTGGAGGGAGGGTGGAGGGAGGGAGGGAAGATGCTGTCTGTGTTTCCTGGATGAAAACAGAAAGAAGAGGATCACAGAGAGGGAGAGAGGTGAAGATCAAAGCAAGAAATATGACCCTCTGTCACCATGGAAAAGAACTGATCCTCTCTCTCTCTCTGTGTGTGTGTGTGTGTGTGTGTGTGTGTGTGTGTGTGTGTGTGTGTGTGTGTGTGTGTGTGTGTGTGTGTGTGTGGACTGAATAAAACAGCAAGAGGGGAGAGGCAGGTCAACTTGTGTGTGTGTGTGTGTGTGTGTGTGTGTGTGTGTGTGTGTGTGTGTGTGTGTGTGTGTGTGTTGGGAAATAGATAATGTTTCACAAAGGCTGCTTCAACTTTTTAGAGGAAGCGGGGTAGGTGGGGGGGGGGGGTTGATGGGGGTGATGGGGGGGGGGGCAGCGTCCACACCTACACATTAGTTGTTTTTGTTTGTTTGTTTTGTTTTTTTAGAAAAGATTTCGTTGTCTTCGTCCTTTTTTTTTAGTGAGCCAACGAACCCAACGTGTGTCTCAGTTGAACATCTGGCCAGCTGCACCGCCGACCGTCTGCTTCCTCTCCGCTCCTGAATAACGCCGGCGGAGGTGAAACGTACCGCTCGATTAATCACTAACGAGCAGCACAAACACAACTACCGGGCGCATAGCACAACGAAACTTTTTACAAATGTTGTCATTATCTTGCAGGTGTCATTTATTTATATTTAAGTAGCCAGATAATTAAAAGGGGGCGGAGCCTCAGTGTAGGTGGGGTCACGTTGTGATTCAGTGGCGTTAATACTCGTTCCATCGTCTGTTTATTAAGTTTGAACGATCTGGTTTTAATTCTGTTCAATCAGATTTTAAACGATGGACGTTTCCTGCCGCAGCGCAAATAAACTCTGAGCTCCTTTTAAGAAACTTTCAGGTTTCACGTGTTGAAACGTTCCAGATGGACGTCGGTAAAAACAGGGCGGACGTCCCGGCGACGGAGGGACAGAGGGACGGAGGGACGGTGAGGTGAGAGATGAGGGAGGGAGGCTGCTGTCTGCAACAAGATTATATGATGCCTGCAAACACACACACCCTTCAACACACACACACACACACACACACACACACACACA
>NW_027210783.1:562500-625000 GCF_029030835.1 Brachyistius frenatus | reverse complement strand
AGTCTTTACCTGAACTTTAGCAGTTTAAGAGTCTGAATCCTTTGGATTTGACACATATTAAATACTTTCTCCTGCTTCGGTCAACAGACGACTGAAGTTCTGCTCTTTAAGTGATTCTTTCGGAAACTGCTCAGAAACTCTTCTGTGTTTTTTCAATTTTTAAAAAGTCTCAAAGGTCTGAAGACTTGATGATGACTGCACTTTGGAACATAAGTTTTAAAGTAGAGTTGAAGTGTCACGTGTGCATTTGAAAAGCTTTTTCTTTCCCTTTAAATTTAGACCACTTAAAACCTGGACAATAAACATTTAAAAACTTCAGCTCCCTTGTGCTTTTTCGGAATTACCAAAAATGTTTGATATCTTTTTGGTTTTTCACAACAATTGTGAGGAAATCTTTCTTCTGTCTGTGACTATAAATACATAGTAACTCCTTAAATGAAGTGAAATCAAATGACACAAGATTATTTAACTCACAACAAAGCGTGTAATACATCTCTAGTGGACTGACGGGTGTATTACCAGTGTTGGTGTCTAACCACGACTTCACTGAACTATAAAGAGCTGATCAGTAAACCTGCTCCTTCCTGCCCACCTCACCTCCCTGTTTTATTGGACATTAGCATTTTAATTCTTCTATTGTACTTCATTTTTAATTTTTTTAATTTTGTTGCCCTATACGGTAATAATTCAACAAAATATCCTTAATGCAGGAGCTCTCAGTGGGACAATCTTCTTTTCTTTGCTATTAGTAACAAGTTTTCTGATCAGCTGTGAATTCTGCAACAAAAATCAGGGACATTATTTTGAACCGGCTTCATACGGACTCTTTAAACTCAGCAGCACCTGCACATTAACATAAAACTGACTTCTTTTCATCCAGTTTTATTCATTATTTTACGACGAAATGCCTCCGTGGTTTGCAGCAGGGAGATTTGTGTCCTCAAAAAAAACATTGTTTTTGCAGCTATGAGCTTGTCATCCAGTAGCAGCTCAACTCATGTGTGTGTAAGTTTGTTTGCATGTTAACTCGTCTATATATGTATTTGCCTGCTGCATACTCTGTGTGTGTGTGTGTGTGTGTGTGTGTGTGTGTGTGTGTGTGTGTGTGTGTGTGTGTGTGTGTGTGTGTGTGTGTGTGTGTGTGTGTGTGTGTGTGTGTGTGCAGGCAGACATGCTGTCGTTTTGATAGCTTGTCATTGAAGCGATCCGGTCCACTGTAATTTTCTACTCAAAGGAAACAATGCAACAATACATGCGTTGCTGTCAAAAAAAAAAGAAAAAGCCTCCATGCTGTGTGTGTGTGTGTGTGTGTGTGTGTGTGTGTGTGTGTGTGTGTGTGTGTGTGTGTGTGTGTGTGTGTGTGTGTGTGTGTGTGTGTGTGTGTGTGTGTGTGTGTGTGTGTGTGTGTGTGTGTGTGTGTGTGTGTGTGTGGTGGGTGTCCATGCTTGTGTCAATGCAACTGGCCTCAGTTTGTGCAACATCTTCGTGTCTTTCGTTTTCTTTTCCTCTCGCTTCTTTTTTTCCACTTTCTGTTTCCTTTTTTTTTTCTTTTTTCTTGAATCTACTTTTCTTTTCTTTCTCTCTTTTCACCTCCCGCTTGAATCTTTGACATATTGGTGTCACCCATAAATCATCCCACTCTGCCTTTTAAAAAGAGGCAGAAGGACAGGCAGAGCGAAACCAACCGAGCGGTGAATGAAAGGAGGATTGTGATCGGATTTTTCTTGAAAAAAGTGGAAAGATGCTGTTTATTTCAGAATTTTTCTCTCACATGTTCAACTTTTTTACGTTTTGTTAATATTTACAAAGACAACTATGTCTTCTCTCTGATTCTGAACATCTTGTTATTTCAGATTTTTCTTAATTTTAGTGAGATTATTAAAAGTGAATCGTTATGTTTGTCGGAAAAATAACATTAGAAAAAAGAAGAAACCCTACGCAATAAAAACAGATTCAAACTTGACATAAGTGTGAATCAGCAGTTTATAATTTAAACACCTTGTTTTTGCACTTTTAGACAATTCTTCATCACTCATCATCAGAAGATGTAAATTACAGAATAACAAAGAAACAAAACAAGCATCATGATAAATGTCAGTCCTACTTTTAAAATGATATCAGGCTTCGGGATACTTCAAATCAAAGTCCACAAAATAAACACGTGTATAGCCGGCAGGAGAAATAGTAAAGTAAAGTGAAAATAAACTGCAGCTAAAGCCAGTAAAATCACATACTGCAACCCGACATAAAAGCCCAGTCAAACCAATAAAACCACAAACTGTAACATGAAAGCAGAGTGAAATATAGACCAGTCCCACATAAACCAACACTGTTCATTCATTAACGGGCGTTTAATTATGACGGTGGCCAGTTTATACTGGTTTCAGAAATGCGTTTGACCACTTTGTTGCTTTATTTAAACTTTCAAAGTTACTCTGGTTGTCTTTCAGGTAGAAGTTTAGCTAGCAGGCTCATGGCTAATCCAGATTGCAAACAGTGATGGTTTTAAGAACTTAAATAAGTAAGATTTATTCAAATATGTGAACAATTTAAATTCTGACATAAGACGTTTTCTTAAACTGTTATTAAATTTCACATTATTCAGAGCAGGTAGCAGCTAAGCTCGCAGACTGATGGTTGACCTCAGGAAATGTCACGGGCTCATTTCATTTTTAATATTCTTGTTAGAAATCCTGGTCTAAAATGACTAATATAAACTTATATCAAAATGCATCAAGCTCTTTGCAAGTTAAATACTTATATAATAGATCCAAATGAATTCAACCATTAGTTCAACAATTCATCTCATTAAGTTAAAATATATTCTTTACAAAAACTTAAAACTTCAGATTTAGGTTTTCTGAAATGAACGAAGACTGAAATTAATCTGAAATGATTCAATCGCTTGAAGACCGTTAACCTGATTCAAATCAAAAGTATAAACTCTTAAACGCATTTGACACACCAGCTTTCCGGCAGATAGCAGTTTAGCTGCAAATACAAACTGACACAAGTCACTGATTCGAGGCCTGAAAGTAATCAAAATATATTTGCTTTTAATAAAAAAAAAGTAAAAAAAAAACTTCAAATCTCAATCAAATGTATTAAATCTTTAATTCGTCAGACAGCAGTTAACCAGCAGCAGATAGCGGTGAAGCCAGCGGGCCCGGCTCTAATCTGGGCCCGGTATTAATCATTGATTCGGTGTCTGCCTGTAATTGATATGTAAATAGCATGTTTAACCTCCATTTACATGCGTGTTTGTGTGCTCCGACGAAGCCGAGTTTCACACAAGATGAGTGTTTGTGAGAAAGACGGAGCGAGTGTGGGAGTGCAAGAGGCATGTTGAAAGAGAGAGGGGATGGGGGGAGGGGGGGTCGCTTGCAAGTTACAAAAGAAGTTAATTAAAAATGAAAAAAGAGAACGGAGGGAGGGAGGGAGGGAGGGAGGGAGGGAGGAGAGGGAAGACGGGAGTGGACGGAAGCAGTCGGGGGTGGACAGAGGGGGGAAAGGAGGAAAAACGGTGGGGGAGGAATGGAGGGAGGGAAGCAGTGTTTTATTGAAAACGGGTGGACAAACAGTGTGTAATTGGCTGGGGCCGCAGGGGCTAAAGGAGAGGTTCAAAGAGAGGAGAGAGCGATAGAGAGCAAATTAACAGATAGTGGAGGGGAGGAGGAGGAGGAGGAGGGGGAGGAGGGGGAGGAAGGGAAAGAGATGACATGGGAGAAAGACAGGAAAAAAAAAAAAGAAAAGAAAGAAAGTGTTGACTCAGATCGGTAGATAAAAGAGAGAGCCGCACGACGACGTGGCCAAAAGTATGTGGACACCCGAGCGTTACGCCGGCAAGCGAGACGTCTAGTTTTAATAACCTGCTTCTGTAACGAGCGCCGCTGACGTGGAAAGCTCGTCCACCAGATCTTTTTGCAGTGATTTACCTCCATTCAACCACCAGAGTACAAAAGAAGAAGGCCGCCAACGAGATGATTAGAATATAATCTGAGAGGGCTGGTTTGAGGAATGGATCAATCGGTTTTGATGATTTATGACTCTACAATATGTTGCATGACGACGTTGTCTTGCTTTGTGTGGAAGTTAACGAGTTGAATGAAGGAGGGCCGTGACTAATCGCTGGACTTGCAATCGGCCTTCCTGTTTATCCCGAGGTCTTTGATGCAAGTTCTTCTAGTCCTGAACTGGGAAGAGTTTAGTTTGCTTGCGGGGCAACAAGTCCTCCAAACCAAAGAAATCTGTCTTTGCCTCGTGAAACGACCACTATTGTTTTACGAGGGTTGATGAAAAAGTTCAGAGACGGAGAGAAATACGGTGAAGCAGCAGGAAGCAACAACCTCCACGACGACGTATTCAGTCGTCTCCTCATCAACGTCATCGCTGAGTTCCTCACGTTAACGTGACCGCTGGTACCTGAACATTAGTGATTTCTACCGTGGACCTGAAACTGGAGCAGAGAAACAGCAGATTTTGAGTCAAATTTTTGAGGAACAGAAAATCTTTAGCATGCCTGCTTACAGCCAAGTGTTCCTGAGCCCATGCAGGTGGTTTCCACCACAGAATCAGGGCTGTTTTTAAAGCGGTGCTGCCAGACGGCCTAAAGATCACAGACATCAAATTTGGGGTCAAACTCTGAGAAATGGTCGACAGAGACCCTTGAAATGCTTCAGAAAGTCTCCGGCGATGAAGCGACGAGGTCCGGAGACACCAGATGGGCTGTAACACTTCTCTAACATCACACAACTTGGAATACTTACTCACAAAGGGCCGAGCTTCCCCTCACGTCACGGTGCTGCGCACCGTTCACGCGCAACAGGAGCAGTCTCTAAACCTTTAGGTCCAGCTGGTTTATTCTGATGGAGGTTTTGCTACTAAGGGCTGTAATAGTTTATAAGATGATGGCTGAACTTGGACACTCAAAGGCAGAATGAAAAGCCGCAGCAGCACTCAACCTGAGTGAGAATTTAATCTGAAATTTCAGACACTACCTGGGTCCCGTCTGGATCTGTAGACGTGTCTCAGTACGATCTACGACCGCCGTTTTTAATATGACGACCGAAGGTGTTGCCACGTTTGGCGAGACGACCTCAAATCAAACGTCCACAGGGGCCCAAACCCTGAAAAACACCGCCGGACCAAAACAACAGAGGTGTCCACACAGTGGAAGGGTGGTCGCTGCACCTCAGGTAACTAAGGAGCTCGCTTTATTAGCATTTGGTGTGTGTGCGCCCGTGTGTTGCTGACTCAGGTTTATCAGATCCTCAAGGGGCCAGAAAACAGCCAGAAGAAAAAAAAGAAAAGGAAAAAAGGATAGAGGTATTCTCTCGCTCCCGTCTGATTGAATGGAAGCTGAAAGGTCGCGACCTCTTTCTAAACACTCCACGGTTCTCAGCATTAATCAAATAACACTCACACACACACTGAAACACAACACACACACACACTCTTGCGCTGACCTTCACACACTTGCATGCGTGCACACCGAGCACGCATACGTTTAAAATCCCCAAGAAAAAAAAAAAATACACGATACGGGCTTACGCAGGCAGATGCAAATAGTGGGCAGGCTTGCATGGGTGTGACACACACACACACACACACACACACACACACACACACACACACACACACACACACACACAGGGCATTTGACACTGTTTATACAGTGTGCAGTATGTGTGTATAATCCTATCTAAATTCACCTGGTAGTGTGTGTGTGTGTGTGTGTGTGTGTGTGTGTGTGTGTGTGTGTGTGTGTGTGTGTGTGTGTGTGTGTGTGTGTGTGTGTGTGTGTGTGTGTGTGTGTGTGTGTGTGTGTGTGTGTGTGAGAACATGTTTCTCTCTCTCTGCAACTTCTTTATGTGTGTACTGCTCGGTGTGTGTGTGTGTGTGTGTGTGTGTGTGTGTGTGTGTGTGTGTGTGTGTGTGTGTGTGTGTGTGTGTGTGTGTGTGTGTGTGTGTGTGTGTGTGTGTGTGTGTGGTCGTAACAGTGACATCTGCACCGTTGGCTAAACAGCTTGCGAATATGCTGATAAAAACAACGCCGGCAGCCAAATTTACAACACCTATAAAACACACACACACACACACACACACACACACACACACACACACACACACACACACACACACACACACACACACACACACACACACACACACGTACACTCGGCGGGCGTATTATGGTGAGATTTACGGTGTGTCTGTGTGTGTGTGTTTGGGTTTATTGCAGTTTACAGGACGGAGAGAGCGTCTATGTAAGCAACAACTACTATCTGTGTGTGTGTGTGTGTGTGTGTGTGTGTGTGTGTGTGTGTGTGTGTGTGTGTGTGTGTGTGTGTGTGTGTGTGTGTGAGTGAGAGTGAGAGAGAGAAAGGTGTGTGTTTGTTTGTAAAGGACACCCAGAATCTGAATTTGACTTTAATACTTGTATTGATTTTTAATGAAATTAGATCTTTTAATTATTCTATCTGTTACAGATTTTTGGTTTTTGGTGTTGAAAAAAATGAACATATCCTCAACTGTCGTTTGTCTTTGGGTTCATACGTGTTTACGTGAATAGGTACCTGGTCGGTTTGTAACTGCTGCACATGTTAAAGGATGCACACGTGTCAATCACATCCCGCTGAAGGCTTCATGTTTTCACAGAGATGCAGCAATGTGCAAGTAAAGTCGGTAAACTTGGGTTTACAATGTTGCCACAATTAACTGGTTTTTCTGATAACTTTGATAGGAGAAGTCCATTGGATACCTTTTTAATAATATACATGTATTCATGATGTTTTAGCTCCACAGCTAATTTGCATCCGTATAGTTCTGACACAACTAAACATTTTCTTTACACACCAGTTAGTTGGTTACAGCCTAAAAATAACTAATAACAGTGTAACTAATATTTTCACCATCAATTAATGATTATTTCCTAAATCGGTCGTTTATATGTTTGCCTCATGACATGTCAGAAAACTGGCAAATCTGCCCGTTGAAAGTTCCCAGAATGCTTGGCGGCACATTTAGATGTCTTGGTTTGTTTGTCCAAAATAGAAAGATTATACATCGATACGTGTGGACATTGTAAATACAGTGTAGCATGGACTCTACTTGTTTCCATGGTAACAGATCCCATAGTGTTCCATGGACATGGATACAGTCGTATCTGTGTAGACAGTTTTTTTTACACATTTAAAAAAGCTGTCTGGCTACAATTTTGATACAGTGTAGTATGGATTTTAGATACAGTCGTTTCTATGGTTACAGTTTTAATGAAGTGTAGCATCAACACCTATTATAGTCATGTCTATGGTTATTGTTTTGGTACGGTGTAATATGGACTATAGCTACAGTTGTTTCTATGGTTACAGTTTTGGTACCGTGTAGTCTGTACTCTAATTACAGTTGTTTCTATGGTTACAGTTTTGGTACGGTGTAGTATGGACTATAGCTACAGTTGTTTCTATGGTTACAGTTTTGGTACGGTGTACTATGGACTTTAGCTACAGTTGTTTCTATGGTTACAGTTTTGGTACAGTATACTATGGACTCTAGCTACAGTTGTTTCTATGGTTACAGTTTTGGTACGGTGTAGTATGGACTTTAGCTACAGTTGTTTCTATGGTTACAGTTTTGGAACAGTGTAGTATGGACTTTAGTTACAGTTGTTTCTATGGTTACAGTTTTGGAACAGTGTAGTATGGACTTTAGCTACAGTTGTTTCTATGGTTACAGTTTTGGTACGGTGTAGTATGGACTCCAGCTACAGTTGTTTCTATGATTTCTTGTTGACTACTTCTGAACCTTGTTGCTTTTTATATTTAAAAGTGTTTTTGCTGAGAAGTGGCTCACAGGAAGCTGGTCATCGTTAATTTTAAACCGTTTCAGAGATAAGAGGGATTTCTGTGTTTTGTATCTTGAGAATGAATGGCAGTTGATTATCAGGAATCATACTGTATATGGATATAAAGCAGAGCAGAGCTGCTGGAAGGACAACAAATATTAAAGACTTCCTCCCGCTTCCTTAATACGGATCACCCGTGTGCCATTGGGCGATTCTCTGACCTCCCAACGTGCCGGCCGGTCTGCCGCGCTGCAGCACAACACTGTACAGTGAGGGAGTGTGAGAATGTGCAACAGGAAGTCGTTAAAAATGAGTGTAAACATGCTCTTGAAACATTTTCCTGGATAAATACAGCACCATTCTTAAAAAGAGTCAGTGCACTCAGAGCAGAAATAAAGGTCATGTGTGTTTATGCAGCCTATATCAGGAGCTTCTTTTTTTTTTCTTCTTACAGTGGGTAAATTTAGTTTGGATTCAGGCACACAGTGGTCATCAGGAAACTGGAGCCTGTAGACTGCTGTCGGGTCAAACTGCTGCGTTTTACAAGAGACCATCGATCAGTCACATGTCGTGTAAAATAATGTTAAATTGTGAAAAACAAAAAGACTAGAAGTTCATCCTCCAGTGCTCGTTATTTGTGTTTAAATGCACATCATCCCTCTGCAGACTTGAAATATGGCTCTAAAGAGATTCCGGTGGCGGACACTTTTCACGGTGCAAAACAAAACATTAATTTTGAAAACCACTTCTGGAGCAGAATCCACATTCATCATGTTTGTATTATAGAGATTTTATAGGAACGAGTTCTCGTCAGCCACCTCTGCATTTATAGCCTCAGATAGTTTGTAGCACCTGTCTGTAGATACTCACGCAGCATAACAAGACAACACCGTGACAACACGCGCACCAATAAAATAACCACAAATGGAGGTTTTATTTTCTATTTTTAAAGGTGTCATAATTACGATGTTTATGTTGGTCAATAAGCATCAATAAATCAATTAAGCATCTAAATCTGTTTATTATTTTTTACAGTTAATGGTCAGTAAAAAGTTGTGTTTTGTGCACTTTGCCTTCAAACAAGTACACATTTTTGTTTTCCAAAGTTTCCGTGTGTTGAGGTAGAAAAATGACGACGTCTTGGACTCGTTCGTTTTGTCACATCGATTCTCCAAAATCTAAAACTTGCATCACAAACACCAAAAACTAACGAGACGTGGTCATTTTTTTCCGTTCTTACTGGAAAATCTGACGATCAAATTGATCATTAAGCACCAACCAATCGTATCGGCTCTCATCCAGCTCGGTACGTCGTGTTGTTAAACTTCACTGCGGCTTCATGAACGTCATTTGTTTTAAATGCTGGTTTATTTATAGGACTCTGATCGGACTTTATACCAAATGCAGAACTTCTGTGTTTACATGAACTTGTCTTTTTTATTTTATTTATCTGTGTCCTTCATAGTTTGAAGTGTTTCAAGCTCAAAATGCAGCTTTTGTTTGGACTGACTCTTGAAATGCACCAAGATAAGCTGGTTAGGGTTGTTTACACGGCGGTTGCAGTAGTAAGTGGTTCTAATTGGATCAGCTGAGTGAGTAAACACCACGACGGGGGAAAAAAAGAAGTTGAAAATCAGTGGGACCAGCTAACTTTCTTTTAAACTTTTCTACTTCCACATGTTCATCTGTAAACTCCAGCCTGCCGTAGGAAGAGTGTTCCTGTGAATCTCGGTCGACCCGTCTCATGTTTCTCCCTTCCTCCATCTCTGTGGTTCGAATTAGACAATGAAAACAATGAATTTGGTGTCTGTTTCTTTCTCTCTGGGTGTCTCCTCCCCCCCATCTTGCTCGCCCTCTCTCCCTCTCTCATAGTGACCCTGTGTCATTCTCTCTCGCCCATGCCAGCACACCCTCCTCCTCCCCCCTCCTCTCTTTTTACTCATCTTTTTATTTTATTCTTTTATATTTTTACTCTCTTCTACCTTTTCAGTTTCCCTCCCTGTCCTCGGATGTCATTCTCTGTTTCGTCCCTCTCTTTCCTTATCGGTGTCTCTCTCTCTCTCTCTCTCTCTCTCTCTCTCTCGTCTCTTTCTATCTGTCTTTCTCACTCTCTCTCTTTCTTTCTATGTGATTTCATGCTCCAGCTGCTCTATTATCAGTCCGTCTGAGGTTGTGTTAACACCAACAATACCGCTACACAGACACTGATAGACGGATAGATGGATCGACAGATAGTCAAGAAGACATTCAAGAGACTGGATCCTCACTGATTCTTTCTTTTTCTTTTATTCTCTCTGTTGGTTTATTTGCTGCAGCTGAGTTTAAAGTTTAAACAGAAGTTAAACCTCGACTTGAAAACAAAATATATCTGCGTTTGAACAGAAACACCAGTTTGAGCAGTTTCATGTCGAAATTAATTTCTCAATAAACATCAGGAAAACCAAATCAAACAAGTCACAGGTGTTAAAATCAGGCAGTTTATTTCTCCAAAAGCTCAATTTCATCAGTTAGTATGGACATTTTCTTTTACAGACACCAGTTTGACTTCCTGTTTTTGTTTCTTCATTGGTTGGTGTTTGTTTAGTTTAAGCGGGCCTTTAAATCCAGTCTGACACTAGACTGAGTCTAAAAGATTTCTAAATTAAGATGTCTTCTTCGTGGGTTCCCTGACGGAAAAAAACAACTTTCTCATCTGTTTTGGGAATCCATGAGGCACAATCTGTCTTTTTGGGGGGGTTATTTAAAGATAAAGCGTATTGGCAGTTGACTTTAAAAGGACATTGGACTTAAGTTGACATTTGATTTCAGAGTTTAATTGGAAACTAAGTTTAAAATGTACCAGATTGTACTGCAAAGAGAAACTTGAGGAGGCCTGAGAAACCCGGTTTAAAACACTGTGGCTTGGAGCTGTTGTGTATTTGGTACAGAACTTTAAGACCATTTGAACATCCAAGTTTAAAATAGCCTCAAGTTGTAACTTCAGAGAAACCTTTGGGGAGAAACAAAATGTTTCTCATTTAAAACCATTAAACAACCCTGAGGAGGAATCCTGGTTTACATTAGCCAAAGGATACATCAGATTATTCTGTTTTTCTATGATTACATTACATGACATTTCATTTATCTGACGCTTTTATCCAAAGCGACTTACAATAAGTGCATTTCAACCATGAGGGTACAAAACCCAGAACAACAGGAATCATATGATATTTACATTGGTTGTTGCTTTAGGTTAAGTTCAGACTTAACTTGACACAGGGCTTCGAGTTCAAGCAGAAAACGGAGCAGCCTCATGAATTTAACTAGAAATTTTGAGCAAAAACAGGCCAGAGCTCAGTTAATAGGTGTCCTAATAAGGAGCCCTGAGGAACGCCAGTTTAAACAAGCCTTTTTCTATTTCTTCAGAAAGTTTCTAAATTGAACCCTGAAGCATCCTGACATCTACAGATCTCACTGGTTCATAGCCAAAATAAAACCGTCTACATTTACTTTTATTCCATTTTAGTCCACCTCTGATATTTTTCTTATTTCAAACAGTCTTTTCTAAAATGAGAATTAGATGTCTCGTCATAGAATAATAACAAACTGTTTACGTTCTGCTGGAAATGGCTAGTTGTGATTCTCAACATGAGGCTCGTGACCTCAAAATAAACCTTGTGGAGGGTCCCGTTGAGACGGGAGTGTTTTGTTAGCCAACCTAAAAGTGTCCGGTCTGAAAACACGAAGGTTCTCCAGATATAGTCTCTACAAACCCAAAAGGATTTTTTTTTTTTTTTTTTTTTTAAACTTGAAAAATGTTTGTGGAGTTATTTTTCATTTGACTACTTTATTGTTTTTGACTGTATGTCTGCTAAGATGACACCCCCCCCCCACCCTCCCTCCGTAACACAAACATCCACATGTCCATGTCGACGGGGAAACGGACAGAAGACAGAAACAACGTCGCTAAAACAAGAAAACATCACTTGATTTATCTTCCAGTTGAGGTGCGGCACGACACATGACCAACTCCGAGTGTAATATTGAACACAGATGTGTGTGATGTTTGTGCTCGTAACCTTTGACCTCGCAAAAGAAAGCAAGAGAAAGCGGAAAAAGATTTATGCCGGAATCTGCATGCGAGGAATTTCTTTTATTTGTAATTTTGAGCGTCTTTTATTTTGTTTTCCTTCCTCGTCCTCTCCTCCTGTTTCTCCACAATAGAAGGACAGACTAGAATGTCTTCTTCTTTCTCTCCTCCTCCCTCCTTCATTAATCACTCCCTCCCACTGCGGCCTCTTTCTAGCCTTCCTTCCCCCATTTTTTCTCGCCTGTCAGACATCTCTGTCTTCTTCCTCTTGTTCTTTTCTTCTTCTCTGCGAGACGATGGCGGTCCGGTGTGTCGAGAACAACTCCTGCTTTTCTTTCTTCTCTTCCTTTATTCCCTCTCTCTTAAATTTTATTTTCTTCCTTCTGCTATTTTCTAAATAATTTCTGATTAATTTGTTTCTCATAATTTTTTTCCTGTCTTCCTCATTTCCGTCCTCTCTCTCATGTCTCTCCTTCCTCGTCCGTCTCGCTTGTGTGCGAGACACAAATCTTTCCACTGTTGTTGTTTGGATTCCTTCAGGATTTGTCAAATCTCAGCCATGTTTGTAGTTTCTGGAGCACTGAGACTGTTTTGTTTTAAAGCTGATATACTGGTATGTAAGGAGAGCAGGAACGTGTTAAAGTTATGGACTTTCACGCGCTCACAAACAAGACTTCATGCTGTTTACGTTGCAGAAAAGAGATTGTGTGTGTGTGTGTGTGTGTGTGTGTGTGTGTGTGTGTGTGTGTGTGTGTGTGTGTGTGTGTGTGTGTGTGTGTTTTTGTGCACATTTAAACATCTGTAACACTTCCAAACATTTTTTGATGTGAGGGAATCTGTGTGTTTGAACTCGTCTTTTAACTCAAGCACACACAGCTTAAAAGCAGCATTTCCTGCCTCGGAAGATGAAAGCTGCATGATTATTTGTCCTGTGTGAGTGTGAGTGAGTGAGTGTGTGTGTGTGTGTGTGTGTGTGTGTGTGTGTGTGTGTGTGTGTGTGTGTGTGTGTGTGTGTGTGTGTGTGTGTGAGTGTGTGTGTGTGTGTGTGTGTGTGTGTGTGTGTGTGTGTGTGTGTGTGTGTGTGTGTGTGTGTGTGTGTTGTGTGTGAGTGTGTGTGTGAGTGTGTGTGCGTATGACCCACTTGAGGCCAACAAATACCACAGGCCTTTCTGTTCGTGTGAACTCTTTCTTGATCTCGTCGTCTGTAAGTGTGTGTGTGTGTGTTTGTTCGGGAGGAAAAGTGAGAGAGAACATGGGGGTCTGAATGTGTGCACCTGTGTGTGTGTGTGTGTGTGTGTGTGTGTGTGTGTGTGTGTGTGTGTGTGTGTGTGTGTGTGTGTGTGAGTGTGTGTGTGTGTGTGTGTGTGTGTGTGTGTGTGTGTGTGTGTGTGTGTGTGTGTGTGAGAGTGAGTGTGTGTGAGTGTGTGTGTGAGTGTGTGTGCGTAGATTGAGGCCAACAAATACTTTCTGAGAGTTCAGATCTCGTGCTCTGCCAGCTTGTGGTGTATGTATGCGTGTGTGTGTGTGTGTGTGTGTGTGTGTGTGTGTGTGTGTGTGTGTGTGTGTGTGTGTGTGTGTGTGTGTGTGTGTGTGTGTGTGTGTGTGTGTGTGTGTGTGTGTGTGTGTGTGTGTGTGTGTGTGTGTGTGTGTGTGTGTGTGTGTGTGTGTGTGTGTGTGTGTGTGTGTGTGTGTGTGTGTGTGTGTGTGTGTGTGTGTGTGTGTGTTTAGTTCGTTCCCTTATGCTTTGTTTGGGGTGACCTACAAAAGCCACACTCGCTGCCACATTCTTCTTCTCTCCCTCCGCCTCACGCTACAGGCGACACGTCCCGCTATACATCCTCCTGGTTTAATGTTGAATTCGACATTTTAAATGACCAACAGGACATTTATTTCTTATTTGTTTTTAAATTGTTGGCTGTAAGTGCCGGCATGTTAGAAACAGAAGTTTGAGTCCAATTTGACTTTTGTAGGATTTAAAGATGATCAAGAGGATGTTGATGGGGAGCTCTGAGGAATCCTGGTTTAAATGTGCCATCACACTATTCTGTTTTTCTACCATTTGTTTTTTCATTGGTTCTTGTAGCTTTTGAACTCTTCTCTTGCTCTTATTGGCTGTTACTTATTTTATTCTTTTTTATTTGACCAGGAAGTGTCACGAAGCCCTACAAACTCACGACATATTAAAATGCACAACACTGTCACTTTTTCTAAATATTACATCCGAACGAATATCGAATGACACGAATACGTTCAAATGAAAAGTGTCCTCCATTTTCAACATCTAATGATTATATACGGTCAAACATGATCAATAGGTCAAGCTGATGGTGAATTGTTAGAGCGCCCTCTAAGGGATGACGAGACAAACTACTTCAAACTGTTTGTTGCTTAAACAGACTGGAAATGTCAAATTCGAACACGTCATTAAAGTTCGAATGTTAATTACTTTCAAAGAGTGTTCGAATTTCGAGTAACGTGACAACCTTAACTTAAGTTAACTTAACTTAACTTAACTTAAAGGTGCTTCGAAATAAATAAAAGGTTGAATTTTAACAGGACGAGTAAAAAAAAGTGAAGTTTCCCTTATGATAATTTTTTTTTGTGAGCAACTTGCATATCAACAATAACCAAACAGAAAAACAACACTGACTGCTTTATTTGCAATTTACTGTGTGTTGTAAAATAAAAAAGAACAAAACAGGAAAATTATCAGTCAGCTATAATTAATAGACGAGTAGTGCTGACTCCATTAAAGTCCGTCGCTGGTAAAGGCTGACTCGGCACAATCCGGAGAGCACAGCGGACTCCCTGAAAACAGATTAACCAGACGACTACGGCATAATGAGGGCAATAACAAGCCGCTTTATTAAAAAAACAAAGTTTGGTTTGTCTGTGAAATCTAACCAGGCAGAAAGACAGTCCGGGTTTTTTTTTTTAAAATTTTTATTTTACAGGCCGTCTGCTTCCAGGAAAGGGAATGACTGTCACAGACAGTGAGAGCTGATGTGTCACAGCGGCCTGATATTTACTGGAAACACCAGTGAACTCATGAGCAGAAGCTGATTACTGTTCGCTGCTTCGTCGGGGAGACAGACGGAGACTTTATTCACTCAGAAAGACGGACGCACGGAGGAAAATAGGAAAAAAAAAGGACGAACAGAAGTTTGGACATGAGATGGTGGCGTTGAGAAGGCTCGGAGGGTTTATTATTTGATACCGCGACCTGCTGATTCGACAAAGTCCTTCAAATGAATGCGACTAGAGTTACAGAATAAGTTGGGTTTATTGTGATCTGCTGTCTAACTTTACACTCTCCACCTCTGGTGTAGAGATTCAGGAAAACGTCAACTCTCAGGAAACTCACCAAGCTCCATGCAGCTTTCCAAAATACTTGTTTTACATAAATTATTCAAAGTTTCCTTTTTTTAATTATTTTTTTTTAGTCTGACTGAAGGTAAAGGCAGAAAATAACCACCTGAACGGACATTTTGATCGCAGCTTTGTCGGGAGCAGCTGCTAAAAACATACATGAAGAAATGTGACAGACTAAACACGACTTCTGCCAAGTCGTGGTGAGAAGTCGTGACTTGATCTGACCACAGATTGCATATAAAAGCAGACGTACAGCTTCCAAGTCTGACAAGTGAGGTCAACGCAGAAGCGCCATGACGTGCAATACCACCGATGGCCACTAGGCTCCCATTTAACTTCCCTCATTAAATGCAAAGTCAGTTCATTTTTATTCCACGAGTCATCATGATGTCACTCGCTGAAGTCGCTCCTTCTTGTTGGTTTTCTGGAGGTCCGTCTGAAAATAATCCGTCATGATTTAGATTCCAGGCCTCAGAAAAGCGCCGTGTGTGGTGAAAAGAAACCGGCCGACATTTTGTTGATCAATCCAACCACCGACCTCTAAAGTCACAGTATTTTACTTTAAAAAAAAAAAAAAATCTTTGTTCCCAACAGACGAGAGTCATATTTCCTGCAGCTGTTGTTGTTCTCGGGTGTCTCTGATTAATTACAGCGATCGATCAGTCGATCACCCGCCGAGCCGCTGCAGACGGATCCGTTCACGGAGTTTCAAGCCTGATCTTTACACGTCATAAAACCGTAATCATTTCTGTGGACACGAGTCTGAGGTGGTCGGAGAACGCTGGGAATCCAAACACTCCTATCAGGGCTTTTATACCAGTCTCTTTATTTGCATTTGTGTTATCATTCCTTGTAAACTGTGGGAGTGCGTGTTCCCGTGTTTTATGTGTCGACAGTGTAATTTATGAATGAGTCCTTGTTGTTTTCTGACGGACAGATTTGGCTGTAAATGATATGAATTCAGGCTTTCTCTTGTCCAGTGAGTAAATTATGTCATTTTTCTAAAGCTACAATAACATTTCTGCATTTCAGAGCATCATTTCTTATATTTAATAATGAACTAACTACTGATATAACTGGAGCCGAGAAAGCACGAAACAGGAAGTGATTAGTAACAAAGATAGTTTGTTAAATAGTTTACATAAGTTGATATTAATAAGTGTTAAAGTTGTAACCGGCCGTGCAGCCCTGTCCTCACGCCGCCGTGCTCCGGCTCACCTTGTGTCCCTTTAATGCAAAATGACAACGCTCCTGGTTTGGAGACCTGCTGAAATCCCCTGATGGCACAAACGGTGTCATTTTGTATTAAATAGATTGTGTTTTGGAGCATAATGTTCTTGGGTGGCTGCTGAAATGAAGCGTTGCGTCACTCTGAGTTAATATATCCGCTGCAACGGGAGCCTGGAAATGAGACGGTGTCATTTCAGGACTCTGGATTTTATAAAAATGATTAAGATTTTGTTTCTCTTTATAGGATTTTTTTTTTTTTAATTAGTCGGCCTGTAAAAAGGTCATGACAGCTGGTTCAGTTGAAGTTTTTGGTTTGAAATAAACAGAAGAGGTTTTGTTGCTGGTTCATAACATGTTAATCTGTCCTCTTGGTGCTGGAAGATTCTTCTACATCAAATATTTTACTGTAAGATTATAAAAAAATGTGTTACACCTGTACTTTAAATTCGGAGAACATTTCCGGTAATGAAACATGTAATTTGGAACTAACAGTGAAGAAATTTGTTCCATTTAATTGCGAGTTTAACTTCTGAGTCTTTTGGTCAGTGATTCAAAAAATATATGTTGTATAATGTAGCTGTTATTTAGCTGTAAATAGATATTTTGACCACAGTTATCAGGTAAATAGAAAAACTATTTCATGATCTGACATCAATTTCCTAAAAAGACAAACAGAAATTCTTGATTTGGATTCTTCATGACTTTGAGTTTCTGCCTAATTTCCACTTTGTAGAAAATGTGGAGTATTTTTAAATGTTTTATTTAAGGTTAATTTTATATCGTTAACTGTCCATTTGAGCTCTTTTTTTTGGTTTGTTTGTTTGTTTGTTTTTTGTTGTTGTTGTCTTTTCTCAGTTTCTAGCAAATTTGGGAATTTTTTTAATTTGTTCAGACACTTTATATTTCATACTTTTTTAAAACTGAACTTTTATTGTCATTTTTGCGACGTGCGAGTCAACAAACAAATAACTGAGAAAGCACAAAAATTCTCTCTACATTTTGACATTTTAAAATGTTGTTTGTTTGTTTCAAACAAACATAAAGGAGCTTTGAGCGCCACCTGCTGGAAATAAAAATCACAAAAAAAGCAACCAAACAACAATAAAAATAAAAGATAACACAACAAATGTCTCAGCGGCTGCTGGTTCAAAAGCTGTCAACAAACATACGGTGAACTTTGAAATGTTAGCATGACCCAATAACAGCAGTAATAATGGAGCGACTCGTCCCGTTGACTCACTGATAACTCAATTAACAGCCTGATAAAGTGCGACAGTTTGCATGTAATCAAATACTTATTGACAGCCTTATAAAGGAGGACGCTGCAGCCGGAGGACGCTGCAGCGTCTGGACTCCACGTTGGCATCAGATCAGATCAGCGTCACGCCGAAAATGGGACCAAATTCCCATTTTATTCTTTTAAATGAACCGATTGAACAGAAACGTTCGCGATATCTCCGACGGAGAAGCTCGATCGATAGGAACGAGTCAATAATGGCTCCGCGATGCTGTTTGGTGACTTTGCTTTGTTTTGAAGCAGAACTCGTCTCCCTCCACCAACAACAACAAACACAGCTAAATATTTAAAGGATGAAAGGACCTCGTTCTCGTGCCAAAACAAAAAAATCGAATGACGAAGCAGTTTTATTGTTCCAGTAGTTAGCGCGGTGATATATTACCTCCTCGCTGGACGTTTCTCCAGGATCTCGGCTCTAATTAGCCAGATTACTTCTCTCTGGGGGAGATGGGATGTTTGTCACCTGCAGGCCGCCGTAGTTTGACGGGACACCGCAGAGTACCGAACACTTCCGGGTCGTCGTAGAGGTCGAGATGTATGATACGGACGATACTTCATCATGACTTTTATTAAACAAGCTCTGTGTCAGGTAACATTCAGTCGGGGAAAATGTTGTCCTGCCTCTCGGAAATAATATTTAAGGGAGAAACACTGAATTATTTTCAGGTTGGACTACGGAGACGCTGGTTTCTATCACGAGTCCACTTCGGTTTAAGCAGCAAAAAGTTGTAGTTTCAGTGACTTTTATTCAACCAGCAAACACCTGTCATCTCCAAGCTTCAGGTAACTCTTGACTTTCCGAGTATTGAATCAACACCGCCATCTTTGGCCAACCTTTGATCCAGAGTTGTTTACCTTTCATTACATGTGGAATAGAATTTTTTTTATTTTTTTTTAAAGTCTTTTCATATCAAAGTGCCGTTTCGCTGCCAGAAGTTTGACCATGTTTGGACAGGCTGGGGAGGGACGAGGGGTGGATGAGGCTGAGAACCCGATGACACTATGTCCCGCCCACCTTTACCGGAAACCTAACTACTCACCAGGGATGTCAATCAAACCGGACACGCCCCCAAACATCGCTCTGATTGAGTCCTAATATCTAATGAATGCTGGAGTTATTTCCAGAAGGAGGGAGTTTATCTAATGACACCATGACTTGTGGAAAACATTTTCAGGAGACAACTTTTTCAATGGGAGTGTATTGGCTCCAGCCCCTAGTGGTCTTTAGTGGTACTGCACTTTCAGGCACTTTTGCAGTGGCTTCACTTTTCACACCTGGAAATTATACAAACATGTTTTACACTGTATGAAGAGAAGTGGATGCCGTATGTTGCCACTCAGCCTCGCTATCAATCCCCCCAGTGGTTATTTATGGTATTGCTATTTTTTTTTTCCAGCTAAACATTTTTTTTATTTCCTTTTTTACGACGTTAAAAGTCAATTAGGATGGTTTTGATGGAATTCGTGAACATAATGTTTTGCAGTTTTGTTGGCGAATATTTGATGACCTACGGTGTTGAAATTTTGGCTCGCCCTCAAGTTAAAACGGATAAAAGGTTGTGTTGGGTGGAGGCTTCAAACTTGAAAGTCCTCATATGTTCCTGCCTCAGTTGTTTTTTTTCAAAATAATTCCAAATGATTCAGTTTTTGCCGATAAGCCGCCAACTTCGTGCGATTATCAACGGAAACTCTGACTCGTTTCCTGGCCGGAGAGTCTGCTGCTGCTGAAAGACGTCCAACTCTAAAGTCACTTTGTCACCATAAAAGCAGTTTAATGTTTCTGACTTCCCCATCAGCTGTTATAAAGAGAGGGGTAAAAAAATAAATAAAAAGGGGGAATTAAAGTGGTTTAAAAGGGGGCGTTAAAGTCGGCTGCAGCCTGAGAACGAGGACAGTCGGCCGTTAATAAAGTTGATATGTTAGTTCATCACTGTAAAACTTTACAACTCTTTGAATGTTTATCATTTCTTATAATAACCAGCTCAGCATGTGTGTGCGTGTGTGTTTTATTACATTACAGTTATCACTTTTATAATAGCTGTGTGTGTGTGTGTGTGTGTGTGTGTGTTTCCTTGCACGGCCAAGCCGACCTACCACGAGGTTGTAATAGAATAAAAGCTAATCTGTGTGTGTGTGTGTGTGTGTGTGTGTGTGTGTGTGTGTGTGTGTGTGTGTGTGTGTGTGTGTGTGTGTGTGTGTGTGTGTGTGTGTGTGTAAATCTGCAATAATAATATATTCTGGGAGATTCAGTGTGTGTGTGTTTATGAAAGGAAAGAGCTGTGCGTGTGTGTGTGTTGAGGCAGGACTTGTATCTGTGTGTGTGTCCACTGTGACCAGTGTAAACTAATATTGATTCAGCTGTTGGTGTTATACACTAGTCATAAAACTGGACTTATTGTAGGATCTAGGCTTACCTTACTCTATGTGTGTGTGTGTGTGTGTGTGTGTGTGTGTGTGTGTGTGTGTGTGTGTGTGTGTGTGTGTGTGTTGGATTTAGACCATGTGTGGATAAATGTAAAAACCCCGTTTACGTGTCAAACAAGTTTTTGTTCACTCTTAAATGTTTCACGTTGGAAATCGGCATAAAAAGAAAAAAACGGTCGAACTTCGTACCGAACGACGCGCCGCTGCCCCCTTCTGGCGAGGAGTGTGGCTGCGTGAATAGATTTTATTTTGCTTTCACGGTGGTGAAATTGATAGTTTTGTCGATCACAGATTGTAGTTTTGTTCTGTTTGTTATATTTCCAGCTGGAGATTTAGCACAAAGAAAACTGCCCCCGTATCTCCAATATTTCCCGCTGGCCGGTTTTGTCTTTTTTTAATTCATTTATGTGTCTTTGTAGTCGTTTTAAATCTTCTTTGAAGTTGTTTTGTAGTTGTTCTTGGTGATTTTTTGGGGGTCGTTTTGCTTCTGTTTAAAGTCACTTAATTCCTTTGTTTTCTTTTGTGTTTCTTTTTCTGTTGTTGTCATTTCCTGCCTCTTCGTAGTTGTTTTGTGTTTGTTTCCGGTCATTTTGCGTCTCTTTGTAGTCGTTTGACTTTCCAAGATGAAACGTTGCAACTCGTTTCAAACCGGATTGTTCTGGGTCCTGTTGTGTTGGTTTTCTTTGTAGTTCTCGTCTCTTCCTGGTGGTCCGGCATCTCTTTGGACCTGTTTTACATCTATTAAAATCATTTTCTGTCTCTTTGTTTTGCAGTTTTTTTGCATCTCATCGTGGTGGTTTTGTGTCTTTGCAGTCGTTTGATGGAACCTACAGCGAGTAATGTCGACACTGACGTCATCAGTAGTTGTTCTGAGTCTGTCTGTAGTAGTTTTATGTCTCCTTCTAGTCGTTCCTGGTCTTTTTTGATGGTTTTGCTTCTATTTGAACGCGTCTCTTAGTTTGTTTGTAGTCGTTCGATTGACTTTTAGGTTAAAAATGTTGCTACTCACCTTAAATACAGAGTTGTTCGGGGTCTCCTGTGTTATTTTGAGGCTCTTTTGAATATTTTTGTAATTTATTTTGTGCATCTTTGTAGTTGTCCTTGGTCTTTTTTGGGGGGATTTTGTGTCCGTTTTAAGTCTTTTATGTCTTTTGTTCCATGTTTTGTATCTTTTTTTTGTCTCTTTGTAGCTGTTCAATGCTTTTTTGTGCCGTTTTTTTGTCTCCTTATAGTCATTTGATTGACTTTCCTACATGAACACTCACCTCAGACAGATGAGTGGATAGAAAAGGGGCCAACTACCTCTGACCTTCAGGCTCCGGTGGGGACGGAGCTCCAGCGGTGGCCAGTCAGAGTCCAGCTGTGCCACCGAGGTGATCACACCAACCTTTTTATATTTCAGCTCCTCTCTGGTCTCCTCTAGACAGCAGAGAGGTTTCAGTGTGAAGCTCAGCTGAAACTATGCAGGTGAAATTAGTCCCGTGTTTTATCTGCAGGAGGACATCATTTCCCTGAAGCTTTTATTTTTAGGATGGAAAACAGTGCTGGTGAGGAAGAAAGTGAGAGTGTTTGTCTTTTGTTGTCCTTGTGTGTCTGTTTGTGCACAAGAGGAAGATTCAGAGAGAGAGAGAGAGAGAGTGTGTGTGTGTGTGTGTGTGTGTGTGTGTGTGTGTGTGTGTGTGTGTGTGTGTGTGTGTGTGTGTGTGTGTGTGTGTGTGTGTGTGTGTGTGTGTGTGTGTGTGTGTGTGTGTGTGAGTGTGTGAGTGTGTGTGTGTGTGTGTGTGTGATGTATGGGGGACGGTGAGTAATACTGCATGTGTCATTCCGAGTCCCCTGAGTTTTCTTCTCTTCTTCTTCTTCTCGCTCCCTCTCATCATGTCCTTCCTCTCTCTCTCTCTCTCTCTCTCTCTCTCTCTCTCTCTCTCTCTCTCTCTCTCTCTCTCTCTCTCCCATCTGTCTTTTCTCTCTCCTTCCTTTTTTCTTTATTTCTTCATCTCTCTCCCTCTCTCTTTTTTTTTTTTTTTTTTTTTCTGTGACATTCCTGTCCGGCACTGAGAGTGTCATCCTAGTTTTCTGCTGACTCGGTGCTTCGCTGACACACACACACCCACACACACACACACACACACACACACACACACACACACACACACACACACACACACACACACACACACACACACACACACACACACACACACACACACACACACACACACACACACACACACACACACACACACACACACACACACACACACACACACACACACACACACACACACACACACACACACACACACACACACACACACTCACACTCCAGCTGTTGAGAGCGGGGGCGTTTATTGGATTGTCTGTGTCCTCTATTTGGATAAGGAGAAAGGAAAGAGGGAGCGCAAGGATGAAGGAGAGGAGGAAGAGGAGGAGGAAGAGGAGGAGGAGGAGGAAGGGAACAAAGGAGGACAAGGAGTGACAATTAAAGGACACCACGCAGGAAAAGATGCAAAAGAAGAAGGAGGGAGGAGGAACGTGATAGAAAATGTAAATAGGAACGAGCAGAGCAGAGAGGACGGATGCAACAAGCTAGAGATGATTAGACATAAAGACATGATAATTATCGTAATAATATCACTTCTTTTATTAATAAACTAATAAATTCGGTAATAACAATAAAAATACAGATTTATAGATTTCTTGTTTATTTCTTTTAAGTAAAGTTTTTATTTTTTTACAGGATCCTGCATCTCAAACATGAAGATTTTAGACTTTTATTCGTCACATATTAAAATAAATTCAATATATTTTGATTTAAACTCAACTTTAGACATTTTTTGCTGTTTTTTTTAAATATATATAGTCAAAGTGATTTATGATAATAATAATAAGCAAATTCATCAAAAATGAAAATACATTTTTTTCTACAAATAAATTAAATAAATAAAGACATTGATGTTGCATAGATTCAGGGAATTTTTGTGTGTTAAGAATAATTTTCCATTGAAATATTGTTTTTATTTATTTTATATTTAATATTGCAATTTTTAAATAATTAAATTTCTTAGATTTAGCTGTTTGACATTTTTAAGTAATTTTAATTTATATATTTATGTACTTTTGGCATTTTAAAAATGATGCATTTGAATTTTAATACAATTATTAGTTACAATTATAAAACAATTTTTTTTTAAAGTCATCATTCATTGCACTGCTATTTTTCAATATAAGAACAGTTTGAACCACGGATATTGTAAACATGTCTCTGTGGAGTTACAAAAAAATCAGCATAATAACGATAAACTTTATGTCTGTAGGTTTTAAAGGAAGTAATCAATTCTCAGTGTTTTACAGTCTGATGACAAACACACACAGACCAGAGATGTTTTGTTCAACGGTTCAATTCCCAGTGAAGAAAGACGGCTTTAAAAAATGTAAAATAAAACAGATGAAAATGATTTATTTTTCTTCACATTATTCACAATCACATCTGCAGCTCCCAGGAGGGTTTCTGCAGCTGGAGATCGTCGTTTCTGAGTACTAACATAATCACATGGCTGATATGAACATGTATAAAATCAGTTTGATTTGATTATTTAAAATGTAAAATCACCTGTTAAACGTGCTTCCGGAGACATTATCGTTAAAAAAAAGTTTGCAGCCTCAGCTCATAACTCCTTTTAAAAAAGGAAACTTTTAGGCCTGATCTTAAATTAAAGATGGTGTCTGTCTCTGGACCTGAAACTTGACACAAAACCTGATGTTGTCTGTCATCTTCGGGCCCTCAGGAACCGCCGCTTTAAAAACAGCCATGATTCTGAAATGGAAATCACCGCATGGGCTCAGGAACACTTGGCATGTTGAAGCCTTCCGGTTGCCCCAAAAAATTGACCCAAAATCTAAAGTTTCTCTGCTCCAGTTTCAGGTCTGCGGTGAAATCACAAATATTCACGTACGCAACAGGAACAGACTCTGAACTTTGGGATCCATCTTTGTACGAGGTCTTTCAGACACGATGGAGTTTTTTGGTTATTCATGTATGATCGTAAAACACAAAGTGCTGTTTTCCTTTACCTTCAAATGTGTTCGCAGTGTATAAACGTAACTTCTAGGAGAAAGAATTGAGACCTGAGATCCACAGCAGTCGTAAGAGGACTCCATTAAACTCAATATACTGATAGTTCGCTGTTGAATTTGAAAACAAAAAGGGTGATTTGAAGCTTTAGTTGGCGGTCTGTGTTCCTTTAAGTGAGGCCAGCAGGGCGAAAGATGGACGGCAGAGACCTGAGACAGCAAAGAGAGAGAGAGAGATGGTGGTGGGGATGAAGAGAGGCCGAGATAAAAGATGGGATAGGTGGGAAGAGAGAGATGGAGAGAGAGCAGATGCTCCGTAAGAACAATGGAGGAAAGAGAGAGACATAAATGATGGCCAGGCGAGCGAGCGAGAAGAGAAGGGAGAGTAAAAACGAAGGGAGAGGGACAGATGAAAGATGACAGGCGTGGGAGGCAGCGGGCGAGCGAGGCAGGGACAGACAGGAGGAGAGACAGAGAGAGAGAGAGACATAAAAGATGTTAGGTGGAGGGAAAAGAGCAGCCGAGGAGAGGAGGAGTGAGGGAGGGGTGTGAAAAAGAGAGAGAGATGACAGGACGATGAAGAAGAAGAGGAGGAGGAGGAGGAGGAGGAGAGGTGAGCGTCCTTGCACTGTCAGGGGCGATCGATGGCACATCATTTACATTACACTGACTTAACTGCAGAGAGAGAGAGAGAGAGAGAGAGGGAGAGGGGGGACGGAGAGATTGATGGAGGGAGGAAGGGATGGGTAAAAGAAGAGGAGAGGGAGGGAGGGAAGGATGGAGGGAGGGAGGGAAGGATGGAGGGAGGGATGGAGGGAGGGAGGGAGAAAATTAACTCCAGTTAAGAGCAAGATGAAGGAAAAAAAAGGAAAGAAATTGATCTGATGTAGATTTGGGAAAGTCTTTCTTTCTCTTTACTACCTTTCATCTTCTTCATCTTCTTCTTCTTCTTCTTCCGTTTTTTGGCGCTAGCCTCCCTCCTCCTCCTCCTCTTCCTCCCCTCCTCCTCTCCTTCATGTGTCACACTTCTCTTCTCATTACGATCATCCTTCCTTCCTCCGTCTCTTCCTCTTTCTTTACATGTTGTTGTGCTGCGTCCTGCTGCAGCTAGCCGGTTCGCTCGGTTTTCCTCTGCAGGAGCCCGACTGAGCTAAACGCTGACGTCAGCATGCTCACACGCTAAGAAAGGAAAGACACGCTAACGTGCTGGAGGGAAGCCGATATTTCAGGTTCACACTTCGTCCACATTAAAACGTCATTTTTTTTCCCCGATCCCAAATGTAGTTTTTTTGCTTTGTATAAATATTTTCTATATTGGTGAAGAAACAAAAAACTATTCTCTCCAGCTGAAATTGTAATATCGGCTCTTAGCTTAGCATCCAAAGAAAAGTGAGCATCTTCTCGTGAACACGTTTGAAAGCTGCACAACATGCAGCTGTTTTTTTTGGTTTTTTTTTTTTAACCCTCACTGTTGTTTTCAATGTATTTCTACAATTCTTTAAAAAGAAATCCTCGAACATTGTGGACATAAAAGTACGTCCGTCCACCCAAAGATTTTTAACTGGTTTCCCAAAAACGCATCTTCATCTTCAATGAAAACAAAAGATAACAAACAACTTAAATCAAAGCAGCTTTAAATGTCTTTTATCGGGACCTTTTCTCTTTGGAAGCCTCAGATACTTAAAGATCCATTTTAAAATGGAATATTATTGAAGGTGTTGTTTTGGCTTCACATTCAGGAAACAGTCTGAATAATTAACTTATTTTACCATATTCATTTGATCATTTAAAGGACTTTAAAGAAAGCTCTTTAGGGAACCGTCAGAAATGATCATTTTTCATCTAACTCCATATATAACATCTACGTGTCTCCTCTTTAATCCTCCCTCCGTCCCTCCCTCTGCGTCTCCGTCCCTCCGTCCCTCCCTCGCTCGTACCATATGTGACATTCCTTCTCAATGTGGCGCATTGAAAACTTCCTGTTGTTATAGTTTGTTATGGAGCACTTCAAAGAGACGGGGGGGGGGTGAAAGGGAGAGAACATGGAGTCTGTTATAGTTTTACCTCCTTAAATACTAACATGTGAGAGCACCGTGTATGCCTGTATGAATTATCCCTGTGTGTGTGTGTGTGTGTGTGTGTGTGTGTGTGTGTGTGTGTGTGTGTGTGTGTGTGTGTGTGTGTGTGTGTGTTTGCCCACATGCCGAGGAAGTAAGGTAATGACGCTTAAAGCCATCACACACTCACACACACACTCACACACACACTCACAGACACGCAGACACACGTTAGCCCATCGACCTGTATAACTTGTCTCGTCAGCGATTGTGTGTCAGAGTGTGTGTGTGTCAGAGTGTGTGTGTGTGTGTGTGTGTGTGTGTGTGTGTGTGTGTGTGTGTGTGTGTGTGTGTGTGTGTGTGTGTGTGTGTGTGTGTGTGTGTGTGTGTGTGTGTGTGTGCGTGTATGTGTGTGAGTCAGAGTGTGAGTGTGAGTGTGAGTGTTTAATATTTAATAGGTGCTGGTTAAAAATGCAGGAGTGTTTTTGTCTCTTGTCCCATTGCACACCTGTTCCTCCAGAGAGGGAGAGAGAGAGAGAGATAGAGGGGGAGGGGGGGCATAGATAGATAATAGAGATAACAGATAGATGTAGTTTTCATGCAGTTCAGAGGGGGAGAGCACGTTGTTGTATGTTGCTGCAGCACAACTCAGACAAACGTCCCATTTATTTAAGTTGAGGACTGATTTTAAGTATGAAGTACATCCGATGTGTCGTAGATGAACTTTATACACACGGAGCTTTAAAATGAAAAACGTGGACGTAGACCGAAGGTTCAGAAATCTGGTACCGAATGACATTTTTAGACACCAGATAATAGTAGCGCATGAATATGAATAATACGGTAAAGAGACATTGAGGACACACGGCAGGTGGATTAAAGGACGTGGAGGGTTGGACGGATAAACGGGTAAACAGACAGATAATCTCAGACGGACTGACCGGAGAGACGGATGGGTGACGGACAGATAAAGACGAAGGGATGTGGACGGATGGATGATGGAGAGAGAGGAGGGACGGACGATGTGCGAGACAAGAAGTGGGGGAGGTGAGTGGTAACTAGGCAGTAATAGATAAACAAAGTGAAAAGAGGGAGAGCGAGGTGTCATCAGTTAATCAATACACTTTCCCTGTTTCCCTCCACTTTGTGTTTTAAGGTGATTTTTTTTCCCCTTTATTATTTTCGCTCTACTTCTCTTATCAATCAATACTTATTATTGAGAACCTCACTCCGCCTCCGTCTCCGTCTTTCTTTATTTTCCACCTCTTCCACTGCTCTCCTCTCCAAAAAAAAAAAAAAAGACAGAGGAAGAAGAAGAAGAAGAAGGAAATACACACACACACACACACACACACACACACACACACACACACACACACACACACACACACACACACACACACACACACACAATGAAGTCATTCATCTGTCCAATCAAAGAGGCGGAAGGCCGGAGGAAAGTAAACATCCATCTCTCTCGCTCTGTTCCTTCTACGTGTCTGTCTCTCTTTCTCGTGAAGCCGTGAGCGTCCATGATTATGATGCCTCCCCCTGTGTGTGTGTGTGTGTGTGTGTGTGTGTGTGTGTGTGTGTGTGTGTGTGTGTGTGTGTGTGTGTGTGTGTGTGTGTGTGTGTGTGTGTGTGTGTGTGTGTGTGTGTGTGTGTGTGTGGACAGACATATATCCCATTTCTCTGGTGTCTCTTTAAAAAGAATAGATTGTTCTTCTGCTACAAACAAAGAGTAAAGACACACACAGGGAGGCAGAGAGAGGGAGAGGATGGAAGCCGCTGACACAATTTATGACGGCCGAGAGAGACGTGTGGAGACGGAAAACACGGGAGAGAGACGGAAATGTCCTCCGGGTAGCAGCTCTGAGCGAAAAGACAAGAGAGTAATCAATGAGAAGAGGTTGTGACGTCATTTGGTTCCAATTTAGCGCATTGGATTAATGACGCTAAAGATAACAAGGAGATGGGAGGTGATTAAAACGTCGCAATAAACTCAATTTAACGTGTTCAACGACACGGAAGATGCTGCGTTCAGTTTGGCAGAAGTGCCTTAACGTGTGACACCACCGACGGCCAGCAGGGGCTTCATTCCAAAAGCATCAACTTCTCGGAGAGAGGTAGGTTTGGGGGGCGTGGCTGGCTAACAGATGGGCGGGGCTTAGTCCTGCACTTGCTCCTCCCTCGGCTCGTCCAAATATGGTCACTTCTGGCAGCAAAATAACCAAGACGGCGAACTCCAGGCTGCAAAGCGGACGTTCACGAACGTCACGGTGTTTTGGCATTCGGCTACAAATAAGGATTTTTGTCATTGTCGATTAAACTGTGGATTGTTTTCTTGATTAATTGATTAACTTTATTTGGGGGTCAAAAAATGGTGAAAAATGTCAATCGATGTTTCTGAAATCCGAAAGCTTGATTCGAACAATAGTTAGCAAGCAAAAGATATTCAGTTAATTATAATGGAAGAAAAACAGAAAATATTCACATGTAAGAAACTGAAGTCAGAAAAGTTTAGCGTGGACTTAATACGAAGGTACCGAAGGATTGCTCCGAATATTTGGATTCAAAAAATCCTTCTCTATCAGTCTGCTTGTTCACAGACCTACACATTGTACAAATTATTGCAGCGTAACAACCTCTGAATTATTAAACAAAGTAATACAGAAACGTTGGAAGATCTGAGAATACAACGTACAACAAAAACTGAAGATTAATCAGCTCAGAAAGTGATCGGAAAATCAGAAAACGGGGAAATATATCAAGTATTTTACAATCAACCAAAAGACTAAATCAACTTCTAGTTATTTATTGACCATCAATGTACATTTTTAAAAACCATGAAAGACAAAAAAAAAAGTTGTTCACTATTCTCTAAAAACAAAACAAAGATTGTAATAAATGTAAAATATTCAGTCTTCAAAAACTGGATGTGAAAATAAATCAGATTACACGAAAAGTGAAACTTTCAAATAAAAAAATCCGTAAAATAATTTCATCAATCTAAATTAAATCCGAGTGAAAAGTCACACTCATAATTCATAATTCATAATTCATTTCATGTGGACATTAAAAATAAACCAGAAACACGTTTCACGGTTAGAAAACGGTGAGAAACCGAATCCAAGAAGACAAATATGAATGTCAAGTTGACGGAGGATCAAAAACGGCAAATGAATGAAGGAATAACAAAAGAAGGATGATGAGGAGGAGGAGGAAGATGAAGATGAAGTTTCATCACATCGAGGAAGACATGAAAGAAAGAACGAGGAAGATGAAAGATTTTAGCTAAAGAGGGTTGACCCCTGCTCTACCCCTCGTATTGACCGCATCAGGCTTTGATAAACTACACTGTGTGTGTGTGTGTGTGTGTGTGTGTGTGTGTGTGTGTGTGTGTGTGTGTGTGTGTGTGTGTGTGTGTGTGTGTGTGTGTGTGTGTGTGTGTGTGTGTGTGTGTGTGTGTGTGTGTGACCTCTGCACGTTCTCAGCTAAATCAATCTGTCAAACGTTAGCGAGTCCGTGCTTATTCACCGCCATGCCTGTTTGTGCGTGTATTTGCGAGTGTGTGTGTGTGTGTGTGTGTGTGTGTGTGTGTGTGTGTGTGTGTGTGTGTGTGTGTGTGTGTGTGTGTGTGTGTGTGAGAGAGAGACCGACCCTGACCGGCCATCAGAGCCAATGACGGAGTATTGATCAAGGCTCTGTCGCCATAGAGACGGCCATTTGGGAGGACAGGCGAGGGGGCGCGTGTGTCAAAGTGGGAAGACTTACTTCAAGGTGGCTCATCAGATCTGTGTGTGTGTGTGTGTGTGTGTGTGTGTGTGTGTGTGTGTGTGTGTGTGTGTGTGTGTGTGTGTGTGTGTGTGAGAGTGAAATGTCAGCCCCATGGTTTCCATTCGCTGCATGTTTTGGCGTTCTCGGGCCAATTAAAAGGTCGTCAAAAAATAAAATAAAAAATACCTCCATCGGCAGCACACACTTCAAATCTGCTGCTTAATCAACTTGATCAACATCAATAAATCACCAAGTGTTTGATTATGAGACATTATCATAATTACTGTGGATTTTCCCTTTTTTTTGGACCTTTGAGTCGGGTTCTGAAGAGAAACTGTGGCGGACTGATTCTTCATTTTCCAGTGTTACGATGAGTCTGACGGTCTTCTTCCAAACCCGCCGGCCTCAAATACAAACGCACCAAATATAAATCAGGTCAGAAGTTTGTGGACGGTTTCTGTAGCAACTGTGTCACTCGCCTTTGTTTTGTCTGTCTGACTCGCCCGCTGTTTGATATGAACAAACATGCAAACAAAAACAACAACATATAAACATGACATGTAGTACCGCGTGTGTCCAGCAGGTTCTCTCTCCGCTCCGGCCCGACTCGACCCGCTTCGTCCTGCTGCTTTCAAAGTCGCTGCGGTCGTCACGTCCTCAACCTGCAGCGCTGCTACATACTAATACGTAATAATTACCTCTGCTCATACACTCCTTTGATTTTTGTTCTTTTGACCTGCAGACTTTATAATCTAACGTTTCTCTCGGAAACCGTTTTAAACGAAAGCTAACGGCAGATTTTGACTATAAAAATGTTCCTTTTTACGATGTAGAACTGGTTTACTCCCACGTATTCTTCTGTGGTGTTTTTTTTTATTTTTTTTTATCTCAACTTGTTTTTTTTGTTTTTTTTTACCTCTTTCAATAAATAGTAAATAAAAGAGGAAGCCGGAACCTGATTGGCTGATACCTGAGAATGAACAAAAAAAACATAAGAGACAGGAAGTGGCAGGAAATGAACAGACCTCCAGTGAACTGGCGGTGGTGTGAAAGCGGGCGTGTGTGCAGAGGCCAGGGGTCAAAGGTCACCGTCTTACCTGCCCCTCCATGAGCTCATATAAGTGTGAAGAAATGAGAACGGGGGGTGGGGGGGTGGGGGGGGGATCGTTTCTATTTAAAGTTGTGGAAGCAGTCGAGGTGAAGGGTTAACAAATGAATGTAGGTCAATGGAGCGAGTGTGTGTGTGTGTGTGTGTGTGTGTGTGTGTGTGTGTGTGTGTGTGTGTGTGTGTGTGTGTATGTGTATGTGTATGTGTGTGTGTGTGTGAGTGTAGCCCAACTTCTATAAGGTGTGTAACGGTGTATATCACGTGTGTGTGAGTATATGTGCCTCCCCTTTTCTTGTGTGTGTGTGTGTGTGTGTGTGTGTGTGTGTGTGTGTGTGTGTGTGTGTGTGTGTGTGTGTGTGTGTGTGTGTGTGTGTGTGTGTGTGTGTGTGTGAGTGACCTGCTCTTTGTTCCCGTGCTCGGTGCAGTAAGGAGAGTGGACCGTTGACGAGGATTAATGCCCAACATATGGCAACCCTACGGGACACACACACACACACACACACACACACACACACACACACACACACACACACACACACACACACACACACACACACACACACACACACACACACACACACACACACTGCAGTCATTACTCTGAACAAAGAGCTGTAAGGCTAATGAGAAGGCGATATCATGTGTCCTTTACAGACACACACACACATGGCATGGATTCACGTGGATACACACACACACACACACACACACACACACACACACACACACACACACACACACACACACACACACACACACACACACACACACACACACACACACACACACACACTCTTTAATGTTGCTTACACATGGATGGATGCAGATGAACACACACACACACACACACACACACACACACACACACACACACACACACACACACACACACACACACACACACACACATACCTGGTACTGTAACATGTATCCATTGTGTGAGTGTGTGTGTGTGAGTGTGTGTGTGGCAGTTGAAAGGTAGCAGGCGGCCGTTGATGGAGTTATGAATGCAAACACCTGTGTGTGTGTGTGTGTGTGTGTGTGTGTGTGTGTGTGTGTGTGTGTGTGTGTGTGTGTGTGTGTGTGTGTGTGTGTGTGTGTGTGTGTGCGTGCGTGCGTGTGTGTGTGTGATTGAAGGAGGAAGAGCGAGGAAGAGGTGAAGCAGAGTTCAGAGGAAAAGTGAATGTTCGTGTTTGCATTTCTTCATGCTCCTCTGCCTCTCTCCGTGTGTGTGTGTGTGTGTGTGTGTGTGTGTGTGTGTGTGTGTGTGTGTGTGTGTGTGTGTGTGTGTGTGTCTTTTTCTCACGTAGCGATCACACCCCGAAAGCATTTGCAGACGTTTTCTCTCCACATCTTTTCACACACACACTTTCTCTCTCTCTCTTCTCCCGGCGGGATTCAAACCAACATGTTCCTGAAAAGCTCCACTCCTGTTTTCTGTCGTAATTGACTCCTCTGTAAGCCCCGCCCTCCATAGTTACTGTTGCTATGCGTGTCAATCTTAGCATTAGCTAAAAAGTAGCACAGATTTGACCCCATAATTTCCAGACAATTGTTCACCAACATGAGGCGGCGTCATCTCTTTAAAAAACGGACTGCACCATAGGCCTGTCAATCAAACAGACACGCCCCCAAAAACAGGTCTTCTTGAATCTTCTTTTCTAATGAATGAGGGATTATTTTCAGATGGACCTCCAGAAAACTAACAAGAAGGAGTGACTTTAGCTAACAACACCGAGATAACTGATGGACACATTTTATTCACTTTGGATTTGATGAGAGAAGTTGAATGGGAGTCTATGGAGCCGGAGGCTTTTTGGAGCCGACCTCTAGTGGCACTCGCTGGTATTGCAGCTTTAAGAGGCTCACTCTTCGGGACTCGGAAGCTTTACATCCACTTTCATGTACAGTCGAAGGTTATAAACTAGTGAGAAAGTTGAAGACATCCTGTGTTTATTTGAAGAAACTTCCACAGACTCGAGTCGTTTTCTATTTCCGACCTCTACGTAGGTTTCAGGTTCTTTCTCTTTCTTTTCTTTCTTCTCTTGCGGCGACACTCTGCCGATGTCGGTCCTCTCTCTCTCTCTCTCTCTCTCTCTCTCTTTCTCTCTCTCTCTCTCTCTCTAGGTGTAAATGACTTTGGACGGCCATCTGTTACTGAGCCACCCTGCAGAGAGTTGGCCTGCATGCGCACCTCCTCAGCATGTGTGTGTGTGTGTGTGTGGTTTCCTTTATGTTTAGTTGCACGTGTGCAGTCACTGTACTCTTGTGTTTGAGTGTGTTTATTTATGCCTACGTGCACATGCATAATACAGTAGGTTGTGTGTGTGTGTGTGTGTGTGTGTGTGTGTGTGTGTGTGTGTGTGTGTGTGTGTGTGTGTGTGTGTGTGTGTGTGTGTGTGTGTGGCAGGAATGGGGGGTGAGAGAGATGCTCGACTGTGTATTTAGTTTTACCTGCACATGTACAACATGTAGTGAGTGTTAACATGTTTAGCCTCAGTCGAAGCTGACGTCGGCCTCTCGATGAATATTTTAAAAATCTTTTGGCAGCAAAAAGAAATCTGCATAATTTTCTCTTTGGTTCAGTTTCCTTCCTGCTGCTCCTTCACAATAAAAGTCTTTCAGCCGCTAACGCGGGTCATAGCCCGGATGTCTCGCGGTTTGTGTGTGTGTGAAATGTCTTTGAGTTGATGAACCAGACGATATTCGACATATTTTAGTTCTATTTTAATGCAGGACGAAATATTTTAGTTTGAATGAAATCCTGAAACAGCCCGAGAATCTGATAAGAGCTTAAAATGTTGATATCTTTAAACTGGCTTTTAGTTGGAACATTTTATGGACATTTTTAAATGTATTTAAACAATGATATTATTGTATTAATGTCTATTGTGTTTTCTAATTATGTAGTTTTAGTTTTTAAAGCAAATTTTTTTAAATTGATTTTATTGTAATTTTTTTCACCTTTTTTATTTCTTGTGTAATTAGTCTGCATTTATTTTACTACTGTACATTTAAGCTGTTTTATTAACAGTCTTTCATTCACTTATAAAGCACTTTAAATTTGACACAAGTCAAGCAACAACTTCAAACGACACTAAAAATTGTATTTATTGAGTTAGCTGAACATTACATTTTATACAGTTACCCTTAATAACTGCCATATAACTGAATTATTTCCAGGAAACGTCCTTATTTTCTGCTACAAACCTAAAAAATAAAGCGTAACTGTTCTCGACTCTGAGATCTAAATGCAGAAAACTACTTAATCATTGATTTATTTGGCAGGAAAACTAGTAAAGTTTTGTAAAATACTACAATAATCCAAGAAAATGAACCAAACATTAAACTTAAACGCGCTGCTACAACGCTACAATTATTTATAACTGCAGCCTTGTTTTAGGACTTTTATTGTGAAGGAGATCCATGTTTCAGGAAGTGCTTCTGCTGCTTAATAAATATTTAAGTGGAGAACTAAGAACTTAGTCCAACTAAAAACGGCCAATGAGATGTCACCCCGGCGTTTGTTGAACCAATCGGCTGTAACTTCCTGTCGGTGCTGCGGTCAGTCGGCCGGTGAAAATCCTCTGAAGCCGCTGCGCGCCGTCACTTTGTGATTTGATTACATCCGAGCGACCTGCTGTCTCTGCTGGAACATCCAGCTGTTCGCTGCGACTGCCGAGGAGACCGGCAGCGAGCTTTTACTCTCTGAGGTTCTCAAACATGTTGAAGTGTAAAAATGGAGGAAAATAGGAGCAAATTGATTTTTCACTCCGCAAACGGATACAGATACCGTGATGTAAATTAGAAAATAATCACATTTTGCTTTGTTAATAGAAGTAAATCAAAATATGACATTCGTACACTTTCTTCACACTGCAGCAGGATGTGTATATTATTTCATATATTCTTCACGGTGTGTGACGGTTGTTATAACTCTGACTTTATGCTTCATCTTTTGGTTAAATTGAGGTAAATAAAGAAAGCAGACATTAATTTTTAACTCCTGGTAAACACAGCGGCGACTTTTCTGATTCCTGGTACAAATATAAAATTGAGGAAATACTGATGTGTCTTTTTTTATAATTAGGTTACAAAAACCCAATTCATTCATAATTAATTCTCCATTAATCCTGGACGATGTTTCCAGATCGACACCAGCTGATCGCCGTCTTCTCTTCATGTAACCCTGCGAGTGTGTTTCTGTGTCGTATTAATTTGGTGTCTCTTCCCGTCCGTCTCCCCTCCAGCTCTCGTCCGGGCCGTCCTCCCAAGCGATGTTCCGGTGCCGGGATCCAGGAAAGCCCCAGGCTGCTGCACCCGGGCCTCCCCGGCCTGCTGTCCCCCAACCTGCTGTCCCACACCGGTAAGAGACAGACGGAGACTCCAACGCTCCTCTCCATACCCTATTTATTTTTTACGCCATTTCTTTACGACGGCGCCCTCTAGTGGCTGCGGTGAATCTGACGCGCGTGTTGGAGAGAAGCGTCTGTTGGGAGGAGGTCGGGGCGGACGGACGGGTCCGACGCTGTGCTTGTTTCTCCTCTCCAACCGCTTTGTAACCTTTACCAGCATGTTTATCATCGTAACCATGACAACGGTGTTTCTCTGTTTTAACACAAACTCTGACCTTTGCCTAAAACCTAACCGAGTTGTTTTTGGGCCTAAATTAATAAATGCTCGCGCAGGTTGAGTTGAGAGCAAAAGGACAACCCGTGAAAAAACACATTTCTGCAGGTATAAACGTGTATAGTTTGGACGGATGTGCTGAAAGTTTGCATGCAAAAATTGCTTCAATTTCTCTCTCGGGGGCACGTTTATTATTGTAACCATGACAACGAAGCTCTTTTTTTTTTTTCTGACCCTGAAAACTTAACCAAGTTGTTTTTGTGATGAAAATGATGAGTTCAAGGACTGGGTGATTCAAAATAGAGTTTGTATATCTATCAAATATGGGAGGGAGAGCTCTTCGCTGCCACGGCAACGGTAAGAAGCATGCTGGCTTCTTTATCGTTCCCATTTTGGAAAACACTTTTGTTTTTGCACAAAGTTCATTGTGTTTATGGGCTGCATGTGTGCGATCATAACTGCAGCAGTGAAAAGTTTTGTTCATTATAGGTCAGAGAGTTTCAGCTCCTTAGTCAGGGCAAAGTCAGGGAATTTGACCTTTGACCTGAAGTGGGAACCCTGCATTTGTCTTCCTGCTTCTCTGTTTATTAATCAGGATCTACTTTGTTGTCCCAGTTATCAAACGGTCCTTCAAATACGAGACATCCGTCCTCAGAATGATTAATGCATTCAGTTATTTAAGCTCACAGCAAAAAGTGCAGAAATACATTTAAATCATGGAAATAAAATGTCAAACAGTATCAGACAGGATTTAATGAGCTAAACATCAACACAACTTTTATATAAATGAAGTAGAGAAACAAAAACAACAGAAACGACCTCATCCCTCCATTTCTGCATCTTTCCTTTCCTCATCCTTCCTTCCTTCCTTCCTTCCTTCCTTCCTTCCTTCCTTCCTTCCTTCCTTCCTTCCTTCCTTCCTTCCTTATTCCCCTCTCCTCTGCTTTCTCTCCATCTTTCTCCTCACATGCTTCATCTTACGAGCTGATTACAATATTAAAAAAAGACAAGTTTTTCTTTCTCGACGCCTGAAAATAGAAAGAAAAAAAAAACAGTGAGGGGAGAGAAGGAGGGTAACAAATGGAGAGAAGGAAGGAGGGATGTCGCTAGAGGAGATAATGAAACCTAAAAATGACTGCCAAAGAGCAAAAGATGGAGGGAAGGAAGGAAGGAAGGAGATGCAGAGAAAGAAAGAAAGAAAGAAAGAAAGAAAGAAAGAAAGAAAGAAAGAAAGAAAGAAAGAAAGAAAGAAAGAAAGAAAGAGAAGGGGAGAAGACCTGCGGAGGGTGAACGAGTGCAGATTGTGCGGTGGTGTGATGAATGACACGTCTCTGGGGTCCCACTCCTCCATCTGTCCATCCCTCCCTCCTCCTTCACTCCCCGCGTCCCCCTTTTCTTTCCCTTCTTCCTCCGACACTCATCTCTCCTCCTTTATCGTCTACGTCCTTCACTTCTTCCCTTTTCTCCTCCTTTCCCTCCTTCCTTCATTTCCTTCCTCCTTTCTCTTCTTCCTTCCTCGTCCTTTTTCTCCTTTAATCCGTCCTTCTCTCCTCTTCTTCCTACTTCCTACTTCCTTCCCTCCTTTCTTTTTTCCTCCGAACTCTTCCTCCTTTTCTTCCGTCTTTTTCACTCCTTTATTTTCATCTCCACTTCCTGTCTCACACTTCCACTTTTTTTGTCGTTCTTCCATTTGTCCTTATTTTTACCCTTTCATGCTCTTTATCTTCTTACTTTTTCTCTGCTCCTTCCTTCCTTCCTTCCTTCCACTGCCCCATTTTTTACTCCTCCTTGCCTCCTTGACTGCCTCCTTCTTCCCCTCCTCCCTTCCTTCTGTTTTCCTTCCTAACTTCCTGTCCTCCCTCCATCCTTCTTACCTTTTCCTTTCACTTTAGCTTCCTCTCCAAACTACCTCCCATCTTTCCTTTTCTTCTTCTCTTTAATTCCTTCATCTGTCCTTCATCTCCCCTTCATCTCCTCCCTCTATCATTTCCACTCATCCTGTTCCTCACCTCTCAGTTTCCTTCAGATCTTTCCTCATCTCTACTCTCGTTCGTCTCCATCCTTCCCTCCGTCCTCCACACCGAGCCTCCCGCCCCAGGATAAATAAAACATGGTTGTGTTTAGTGACATATGGACACAGCTCACTGTGGCATACTAATGACACACACACACACACACACACACACACACACACACACACACACACACACACACACACACACACACACACACACACACACACACACACACACACACACACACACACACACACACACACACACACACACACATCAGGTGTGTGTGTGTATTTGTGTTGAACATTAGTGGAACCCAGAGAAAACATTTGCTCACTTATGATCGCTCATTAGCTCACACACACACAGACACACAGACACACACACACACACACACACACACACACACACACACACACACACACACACACACACAGACACACACACACACACACACACACACACACACACACACACACACACACACACACACACACACACACACACACACACACACACACACACACACACACACACACACACACACACACACACACACACACACACAACATATATCACACACACACACACACTTGGCAGTCTTCGGATGTCGCATTCCGCCTCATTCACACACACACGCAGAGTTGCTCTGTCTTAGTCGGCCCCGCGTCCATGGAGACGCCACGTTGCCGGGGGAGACGGGCTGTTGTTTACGACCTCGCGGGCGCCATGGCGATGGGGGGCATCGGCCAATCACAGATGGACATTTATCACACTGTTAGAAAACACGGAGGGAGAGGAGAAGGAGTCTGGAAGAGGACGGCGAGAAGGAAGGCCGAGGCAGAAGATGAAGACGAGGAGGAAGATGATGATGATTTTGCGGACGAGGTGGAAGAGCAAAACGAGAGAGGAAGAGCAAAATGAGAGAGGAAGAGCAAAACGAGGATAAAGAGCAAAATGAGAGAGGAAGAGCAAAACGAGGATAAAGAGCAAAACGAGAGATGAAGAGCAAAACGAGGATGAAGAGCAAAACGAGAGATGAAGAGCAAAACGAGGATGAAGAGCAAAACGAGAGAGGAAGAGCAAAACGAGGATGAAGAGCAAAATGAGAGATGAAGAGCAAAACGAGGATGAAGAGCAAAATGAGGATGAAGAGCAAAACGAGGATGAAGAGCAAAACGAGAGAGGAAGAGCAAAACGAGGATGAAGAGCAAAACGAGAGATGAAGAGCAAAACGAGGATGAAGAGCAAAACGAGGATAAAGAGCAAAACGAGGATGAAGAGCAAAACTAGGATAAAGAGCAAAACGAGGATGAAGAGCAAAACTAGGATAAAGAGCAAAACGAGAGAGGAAGAGCAAAACGAGGATGAAGAGCAAAACGAGGATAAAGAGCAAAACGAGGATGAAGAGCAAAACTAGGATAAAGAGCAAAACGAGAGAGGAAGAGCAAAACGAGGATGAAGAGCAAAACGAGAGATGAAGAGCAAAACGAGGATAAAGAGCAAAACGAGAGATGAAGAGCAAAACGAGGATGAAGAGCAAAACGAGAGAGGAAGAGCAAAACTAGGATGAAGAGCAAAACGAGAGAGCAAAACGAGAGATGAAGAGCAAAACGAGGATGAAGAGCAAAACGAGAGAGGAAGAGCAAAACGAGGATGAAGAGCAAAACGAGAGATGAAGAGCAAAACGAGGATGAAGAGCAAAACGAGAGATGAAGAGCAAAACGAGGATGAAGAGCAAAACGAGAGATGAAGAGCAAAACGAGGATAAAAAGCAAAACGAGAGATGAAGAGCAAAACGAGGATGAAGAGCAAAACGAGAGAGGAAGAAGAGTGGAAAGAGAGATGCAAGTGGGAGTACATGAAAAAAAAAAGTGCAAAAGAAATGAAGAAAAAAAAGATGAGACGAAGATGCAAAGGGAAAGAAAAACAAACTGATGAAGATGAGAGACGGCGATGAAGAAAAGTGGAGAAAGAAGTCGAGGTGAACAGAAAAAAAAGGATGAAACAAAGATGAGAGGAAAAAAGGAGGGAGGAGGAATAAACGACAGCAAGAGAGTGATATCAGTTTAATTGGCCTCATCTTCCTCAACAAAGACGCTGTAATGATAAGCGTGGGAGTGTGTGTGTGTGTGTGTGTGTGTGTGTGTGTGTGTGTGTGTGTGTGTGTGTGTGTGTGTGTGTGTGTGTGTGTGTGTGTGTGTGTGTGTGTGTGTGTGTGTGTGTGTGTGTGTGTGTGTGTGTGTGTGTGTGTGTGTGTGTGTGTGTGTGTGTGTGTGTGTGTGTGTGTGTGTGTGGTAACCTATGCAGGGTGCTGCAGCACTCATTTGACTTGTTAATTCACTTCAAAAAACAGCTCAATGGTTAGCCTTGTCTTCTCACACACACACACACACACATACACACAGGCCTCATAAACACACGCACACACACTCGGCTACAGAGACACATAAATGCAAACATTTTCATGCACACGCACACAATTTTTTTTAATACACACCCATAAAACAGTTTGTATGCACACACGGTCGGTACATAAACACACAGCTTCTGGCAAAGGTTTGTGCAAATACACACATTTTGATGTGATGAACACATCTGGAGCACACACACACACACACACACACACACACACACACACACACACACACACACACACACACACACACACACACACACACACACACACACACACACACACACACACACACACACACACACACACACACACACACACACTTTAAAACACACACAAGCACTCTGTGTAGGTTACAGATGAAGTGCTTTCAATCTTGTCCTGAAAAGAATACACTCATCTGAGGACTCTTATGTGCACCTGCAGAGGAGGGGGGGAGGGGGGAGTAGGAGGAGCAGGAGGTGGAGGAGGAGGGAGGGAGGGAGGGAGGGAGGGAGGGGTGAGGAGGGTCTATCTTGCAGTTGTCATTTTTCCCACCAAACACTACACGTTGTTTAACTAGTAAAACACACACCTGTCTGAGCCCCCGGAGGTGTGGTGGGCGTAAAATGAGGCGTGCACAGGTGCATTGTGGGTCCGTTGCTATCTTCTGCCAGTGCACAGAGGATTGACCGTTAGATTAGTTTCCTCTGCAGAGAAAAGTTTCTTTCCACTACTTGGAAAACCTGCCGATCTCCAACCGAAGGTTGGATTGAGACGGTTGTTGAAATATTTTCACTTTTCTGCTTTTTCTTTGTGGACATGGAACCTGAGACGTTTTTCTGCAGCTAGCGCCCCCCACTGGTGCAGTTTCTCCTCGGTACTCACAACCGCCGACCATCACAGTTAACAGAACCTACAGTGGAGGAATTCCTTCCCAGACAGTAGAAGGATTCACCGCAGACTTTTTAAAGACAGGAGAGTCTTTATCTGGTCTTTATCTGGTCTTTATCTGGTCTTTGTCTGGTCTTTATCTGGTCTTTGTCTGGTCTTTATCTGGTCTTTGTCTGGTCTTTATCTGGTCTTTGTCTGGTCTTTATCTGGTCTTTGTCTGGTCTTTATCTGGTCTTTGTCTGGTCTTTATCTGGTCTTTATCTGGTCTTTGTCTGGTCTTTGTCTGGTCTTTGTCTGGTCTTTGTCTGGTCTTTATCTGGTCTTTGTCTGGTCTTCGTCTGGTCTTTGTCTGGTCTTTGTCTGGTCTTTGTCTGGTCTTTATCTGGTCTTTGTCTGGTCTTTATCTGGTCTTTGTCTGGTCTTTATCTGGTCTTTGTCTGGTCTTTATCTGGTCTTTGTCTGGTCTTTATCTGGTCTTTGTCTGGTCTTTGTCTGGTCTTTGTCTGGTCTTTATCTGGTCTTTGTCTGGTCTTTGTCTGGTCTTTATCTGGTCTTTGTCTGGTCTTTATCTGGTCTTTGTCTGGTCTTTATCTGGTCTTTATCTGGTCTTTATCTGGTCTTTGTCTGGTCTTTATCTGGTCTTTATCTGGTCTTTGTCTGGTCTTTATCTGGTCTTTGTCTGGTCTTTGTCTGGTCTTTATCTGGTCTTTCTCTGGAGTCTTTCTCTAGTCTTTCTCTGGCCTTTCTCTAGTCGTTCTCTGGTCTTTATCTGGTCTTTCTCTAGTCTTTCTCAGGTCTTTCTCTAGTCTTTCTCTGGTCTTTCTCTAGTCGTTCTCCGGTTTTTCTCTGGTCTTTCTCTAGTCTTTCTCTGGTCTTTCTCTAGTCTTTCGCTTTAAATCTTATTTGACAACAAGAAACCCAAACTGTTGACGTCATCAACAAGAACCCAACAATTGCTGTAGATTACAGGGAACAGAATCCTCGAAACTAAATTTAATTACAATTTTATTCACGGACCAACAAACCCGGTCGCCCTCCCGGTTCATATTGAAAACGCCTCTTGGGAAACTTCTAGCTGAGCTTTCTACGCACTCAAACATCTGGAAGTCAAAGACGTTGCAAAAACAATTACTTCCCAGCCAGTGTCTATTGGAAATAGCACAAAATGGCCGCTGAAGATCGGCCGCAAATGGGCATCGTGGACGTTGGTTGAAAGCTAAAGACGGGGCGACCTAAGTGCCGGAGCGCGGCGCTGAAATCTTTTTGACTCAGCACAAGAGCAATCGACTGCATTTGTAAATTGCCACTCTGGAGTGCTCGCAGGAAGAAAAAGGCAGAAAAAAACACACAAACAAACAACAACAAAAAAAGAGCCAGAACAGTGTGTTTCTAAATTCAGAACACAAAGAGCAATTTCTCCGTTTTCCTGTTTGTTTTATTCAAAGTGTCACTCCGACTCTGAGAGCGCGTTCGGAGCACTTCGTCAGATGGAGGTGCAGCGGATTAAATATTTACGAGCGCAGCCAAATGGGGTGGGTTTCACGCGAGCTCAGTGGGGGGGATAAGGGAGGTGGGGGGAGGGAAGGGAGGCGTTCAGCACTCTTGAAGATCGCCCGACGGCCTCCACCAGGAAACCGGAAGCCATGAAAGACCATCCGGACCCCTCGGTGCTGGAGGAGGATCTCACGTGGAGCGTCGTGTTGGTTGTGATGGACGCCGTTAAACACTCTCCGTGCGACCACGTGTTCACACGTGACTTCGTTTTAACGTTCTTGCAAAAAAGGTTTTAATTATTATTATTATTTTTTTTTTTGGCATCAACACAGTAAAAAAAACAAAACATGAACGAGATCTAAATCTCAGCATCCAGTTCAGAGAAGTTGTGGATCTTTACATCAAGACTGAAGTTTTGAAAGATCTTTTTTTTCCTCTCAGCACTGGTTGGAAAATCCTCCAGATTTCTGACTCCCCGATCTCCTCGATCTCCCCCATCTCCTCGATCTCCTCAATCTCCTCGATCTCCCCCATCTCCTCGATCTCCTCGATCTCCCCGATCTCCTCGATCTCCCCCATCTCCTCGATCTCCCCCATCTCCCCGATCTCCCCCATCTCCTCGATCTCCTCGATCTCCCCGATCTCCTCGATCTCCCCCATCTCCCCGATCTCCCCGATCTCCCCGATCTCCCCGATCTCCCCGATCTCCTCGATCTCCCCGATCTCCCCGATCTCCCCGATCTCCCCCATCTCCTCGATCTCCCCGATCTCCTCGGTCGTCCGCGTCGTGTAATCAGACGATTCACCGTCGTTCTGCCGTTAATCTGCCGTGTCCTCATTTTTCTTTTCGCTACTTCTCGAAGTCGTCTCCTTTTTTCTCTCGTCTGTCCTTCGGAAAAACATTACGATGCATGAGGAGGAATAAAAGAGACGGGGAACCAACATGCAGACAACCCACAGGGGAACGCTGGGACGCACACACACACACACACACACACACACACACACACACACACACACACACACACACACACACACACACACACACACACACACACACACACACTGGCTCTATATGATGCGTGTATTTTCGAAGCAGTCTGTCAATCAATCACCCACTAATTCCCAAGGTTCCGTGGTCGCCATTAGCGACGGGGGTCGATGCGCGGTAACCGTGGACACAGCGGACAGCCATCGATCTGAAAGCAGCAGAGAACCGTGTGTGTGTGTGTGTGTGTGTGTGTGTGTGTGTGTGTGTGTGTGTGTGTGTGTGTGTGTGTGTGTGTGTGTGTGTGTGTGTGTGTGTGTGTGTGTGTGTGTGTGTGTGTGTGTGTGTGTGTGTGTGTGTGTGTGTGTGTGTGTGTGTGTTTGATAGTCATGATGGAGAAGCATTGAGGCGAAGCGGTCGTTCTGACTCTCCGTGTCCAAGTGTGTGTGTGTGTGTGTGTGTGTGTGTCAGTGTGTGTGTGTGTGTGTGTGTGTGTGTGTGTGTGTGTGTGTGTGTGTGTGTGTGTGTGTGCGTGCGTGCGTGCGTGCGTGCGTGTGTCCTGTCATCAGCTGAGTGTGTGTCCACCCATGTGTGTTTCCTGTTATCTGTATTTGTAACTTTATTTGAGTTTGAGTGTGTTTGAAGGTGTTCCTCAGTAGAGTAGTCTGACCCCCCCTCCCCCACCGTCTCTTTCTTTTCCAAATATTAAGTCTTAAAATTTCAGTAAACGTGCCACTTCAACTTTAGCGAGGACAGAAGTGTTTTTTTTTACAAGCCTGCAGCGTCACTCCCTGAAATCCAGGAAAAAATATCTCAACAAGTTTTGGAAGATGGAAACTAATGATTATTAATCAATGAACCATTTGGTCTGAGCAAAAAAGAAATCGGACTAAATGTGGGAACCCCGTTGTCAAGGTTACCTCGGCATCTCCGATTGTCGTAGAGGAGAAGTCAGGGGTTCCTCCACGTTGGGAGGATTCACCCTCTGGGGAGCACGAACGTCTCGACAAGTTTTCATCCATCGACGACTTCTCAAATTTCTATATTGACCATCGTGGACGAACTGTCTCTTATAGATCCACATATTCATCTGCTTTCTTTCCCTTTGTCCTTTTTCCACTTCCTCCACTTCTCCGATACTCCTTCTGTCTTCTCTCCCTCGTTTTTATCCGTCGGACCTCCTTCCCTTCATCCATCCCACTTTTTTTTCTCCTCACTCATTCTTCTTTGTGACTCTTTTCCGTTTCTCGTTTCTCCTTCGTTCTTCTTCTTCCATCGATCCGACTTCCTCTTGTTTTCTCCCTTTAACGTATCGTCTCCGCTCTTCTCTCTTTCTCTATTAACTAAATGCATTTTAATGGTAAAATTAAAAGTACCAATTTTCACTTGTTTTTCACGAGATGTGAGGAAATTTTTTTGACAGCAGCTGATGTCATTTTCAATCATGTGTATTTCTGTCTGTGAGAAGCAGCTCGATGGAAAAAACAACAACCCCATCCTCGCTTGTTTTCTGGCCTCTTTTCCTCGACCATCTTTCTCCATTTCATCCTCCTCCTCTCTCAGCAGGACGGCAGACAATACGTCTGGTCACCGAGCCTCGGGCGCTCTGAATAGACCTCTCTCCTTCCCCGTCTGCCTCTCTCCTTCTCCTCTCTCCTTCTCCTCTCTCCTTCCCCGTCTGCCTCTCTCCTTCTCCATCTCCTCTCTCCTTCTCCTCTCTCCTTCCCCGTCTGCCTCTCTCCTTCTCCTCTCTCCTTCTTCTCTCTCCTTCTCCATCTCCTCTCTCCTTCTCCGTCTCTTCTCTCCTTATCCGTCTCCTCTCTCCTTCTCCATCTGCCTCTCTCCTTTCCCGTCTCCTCTCTCCTTTCCCGTCTCCTCTCTCCTTCTCCGTCTCCTCTCTCCTTCTCCGTCTCCTCTCTCCTTCCCCGTCTCCTCTCTCCTTCTCCATCTCCTCTCTCCTTCCCCTCTCTCCTTTCCCGTCTCCTCTCTCCTTCTCCGTCTCCTCTCTCCTTCCCCTCTCTCCTTCTCCGTCTCCTCTCTCCTTCTCCGTCTCCTCTCTCCTTCCCCTCTCTCCTTCCCCGTCTCCTCTCTCCTTCTCCGTCTCCTCTCTCCTTCCCCTCTCTCCTTCTCCGTCTCCTCTCTCCTTCTCCTCTCTCCTCTCCCCTTCTCCGTCTCCTCTCCCCTTCTCTGTCTCCTCTCTCCGTTTCCTCTCTCCTTCTCTGTCTCCTCTCTCCTTCTCCTCTCTCCTCTCCCCTTCTCCGTCTCCTCTCTCCTTCTCCTCTCTCCTCTCTCCTTCTCCTCTCTCCTTCTCCGTCTGATACCTCGTTAGGTGGCATCTCGGTTCAACTTTGGAGAATTGACAGATTGAGGTATAAATCGATGTTTCATGTTATCTGCTCCTTATTTAAACATGAATGAATGAATTAAGTCCAAAACAGCAAATTTACCTCAATGGGGTTTTACATTCTTCACAGTTTAGTCTTTTATTTAAGAGAAATCATATTTTCTTGTTATTTCCTCATTTATAATCATCTATAAAATATGAAATAATAGTTTCTGTTATAATTTCTTTATAAGTTAGAAAATGTTTAAAAAAATTAGTAATTGACTTTCAAAATAGACGCTTAATTTTCCATGAAGGGACTGACTGTCTCGCCGTAATCATTATGGATAAACAGAATGACAATAATGGGTAAATACAAGTAAAACATACAGAATAATGAATGGTGCCAAATTAAACAAGAGCTACAGCTGGCTGTTATTGTCATTATTGATTCTTTGATTCATTGTTTGCTCTCTAAACAGTAAGAAACCTGCCAATCACAAGACGTCTCCAAACGTCTTTTTCTGTCCAATCAAACCTGAAAATATTCAGTTTAAAGTTAAATAAATTCACCAGCATCAGTTTCTTCATTCATCAATCAGCATGAAGATCAAACTGCTTTTTATTCATCAATTCTCTTTCCATTGGTTCAAACTTCTGGTCGTCCAGGAGGAAATTAAACACTTTCAAATAAAGGAGCAGGTTTATCTTTAAACACCTTTTACACTGTTGACAGACGTCTTTTTATTCAAAGAAGACAGGACGAGGCAAAAAGAAAAATGTCCGATACAAATTTTGGAAAAGAGATTGAAGTAACCTGAGGAGAAACCGTTTCTTTAATCTTTTTATTTTCAAGTATAAATCTGTTACTTGTTTTAAAGAAAATAAAAGACTTTTCAGACTTTATATTAAACAAGATTTGATCAAAAGTATCTTTTACTTGAGTCATTTAAAGTTGTCCAAACATACGAGTATCAAAAGTTTCCTCAAAGTCCAAACCACAGATCCAGTTGATTGACAGCTGAGTGCATTCATGTGTTTGCATTATTTGAAAGTTGAAGCTGGTAAACATGTGAAAAACTCTCCATAATTTAAAAGTTAATTCTATGTTGCTTTTTAACTTAAATCTACAAAGTAACTAAAGTATGAAGTGAAGTTTAAGTTATTTAATAAATGGACCTCATCAGTCAGAGTTGAACCTGCTCACAACTTTCTCTTCTTCCTCCTCCTCGTCCTCCTCCTCCCTCATCCATCCCTCCGTCCTGCTTTAAATTACATTTCAAACTCCGACCCCCCTCCCCCATCACACCCCCTCCCCCTTCATCCCTCTATCTTGTTTTCTTTATGGCTTGCAGACAACTGTACTGTGTGTAATGGACATTCCTCCAAGGCCGTCAACCGTGACCGGGGCAAAACCAACTGACCTACACACACACACACACACACACACACACACACACACACACACACACACACACACACACACACACACACACACACACACACACACACACACACACACACACACACACACACACACACACACACACACACACACACACACACACACACACACACACACACACACACACACACACACACACACACACACACACACACACACACACACACACACACACACACACACACACACACATATGTATGCACAAATAAACATGTGTGCGTCCCTCACACATTTATATATGAAAGCAAACTGTACATACACACTCAGCACAATGAAAAAGCTCACTTGCACACTTGCACACACAATAGTGGATTTAGACAAGTCACACACACACACACACACACACACACACACACACACACACACACACACACACACACACACACACACACACACACACACACACACACACACACACACACACACACACACACACACACACACACACACACACACACACACATATGTATGCACAAATAAACATGTGTGCGTCCCTCACACATTTATATATGAAAGCAAACTGTACATACACACTCAGCACAATGAAAAAGCTCACTTGCACACTTGCACACACAATAGTGGATTTAGACAAGTCACACACACACACACACACACACACACACACACACACACACACACACACACACACACACACACACACACACACACACACACACACACACACACACAGGGTCATCTCTCTCACTCTGCTGGTTGTTGTGTATAGAAGTCAGTTCCAGGTCAGTGCACAGAGCCAGGGATCTTAGTCCATACAAAAGAGTGTGTGTGTGTGTGTGTGTGTGTGTGTGTGTGTGTGTGTGTGTGTGTGTGTAGCCTGTAGCGGTGGGGGCGTGTTCTCTGTGTGTGTGTGTGTGTGTGTGTGTGTGTGTGTGTGTGTGTGTGTGTGTGTGTGTGTGTGTGTGTGTGTGTGTGTGTGTTGTTTTCCTGCATGTGTGTGTATCAGTGATTGTACATCAGGCCCGAGGCGTCTGAAACGGCGCTCACACCCTGAAACACTGCAGCAAAACACTCGCGCTGAAAAGGAAAATTTGACAGCAACAGCCGGGCGCAACTGTCAGTATGTGTGTCACAGCGTGCCGCAAAGCATCATGGGTAAAGGGGCAGGCAGCACCTGTGAGGTCCAGGAAGGAATTAATGAGGGCTGTGATTGGCTCTTGTGAGAAATATTGGAGTTGATGGACAGCGGATGATGTTGATTCAAATACTGACTGACAGTGTGTGTGTGTGTGTGTGTGTGTGTGTGTGTGTGTGTGTGTGTGTGTGTGTGTGTGTGTGTGTGTGTGTGTGTGTGTGTGTGTGTGTCTCAGGCCTGACGGCAGCTGCGATGGCCGAGCTGCAGAAGCTGCAGAAGATGAAGATGATGATGAGTTTCCAGAACGGCAACGAGTCAGACAACGACGACTTACACTCCAACACAGGTGAGACACACACACACACACACACACACACACACACACACACACACACACACACACACACACACACACACACACACACACACACACACACACCTGTACAGGTATTAAACAACCACCAGAAAAACCTACAAAATCTGAAAAAGAACCAGTGAGGCGACAGTGACGGTACTCATGTAAATAATGTTTTGTTTAGTAAATAAATAAATATAAAAGCTACGTTTTCGTCCTGAACTGTTGGATTGTATGAAAACTGCCTCGAGCATCCTGCGTCTGTTTGGTTGTGCTCGTCCTCAGAAAGATGCGACATACAGCTGACCTGTAGGGGGCAGCGTGGAGGGAAATACTGGAAGAACAGAGTGTGGACGGAGACCATGGCGCTTTGTCTCCCTCGTGATCTCAGAATCAGCAAAGTAGCGACGCCCTCGATCGTCACCATGTTGATCTGAACGTTGTGTTTATATTGTTTGTTTCTCTGGTGCGCCCTCTGGTGGAGTCCTGCAGTAACACGCAGTATGTAAGCGACGTAAACGGTCGTCAACTTGAACACATACTTAAAAAAGAGTATACCTACTTATTTTCTTTCATAAAGACACAAATCTACAAAAAGGAATATAAAATGGTTCTAAATAAATATATACTGAAGAAAAGATTTATTAAAAATCATAATAGTGTGTGTCTATTCCTCTGTCACCTTATTTGAATAATGTTGATACAATCGGAAATTAATCATTTTAAGTTCCTCAAAAGTCAACATTTAGCCATTTCTTCAGGTTTAAAACTGTAACATCAAATGATTCCTTTATATTACTGAATCACTGTTGTCACACCTCCACCTCTCTCCTCTTTTGTGACTTTGCTCCTCGAGGATCAGTTACCTCCATTTAAAGTCCTCTTTTCTTACGTCGCTTCGCACGACAAACCGTGAAACACAGAGCAGAAAGTATCCGTTAGAAATGAAAGTCGACCCGAGCCTCGCCACGAACACAAACAGACACGAGACGGAGACCTCGATGACGAACGCTCGATGACGAACGCTCGAGTGTAAAGTTACGGTACGGTTGCTGGGAGGAGGTCGGGGTTGATGGATGGCTGGAAGATGTTTGATCTTTTGTCACATGTTTCCCACATGTGGCAAAGTTTAGGCCTCATGTTGGTAAAAACAAAGTGAGGGAGAGATGGTGGTTTAACTGTCCAGGGAAAAAACAAGATGGAGAATAAATGGCTGACAGTGAAGTTTGCCTTTTCAGTGTTTAACAAGTTTAAATTTTCTTGCTATGTCATGCCTTCGATAATTTTCGTATTTGGCTTGAAATAAAAAAAGATCATAAATAAAAAACGGGTCTGAATATTTATGTCTCGCAAAGCTCGAATTCTGCACGTCTGAATTAACTTTTTTTTTTAACACTTTATCCCCATTTGAGGTTTGAATAATGCTAAACAGACTTAAAACCTGCTAATATTTATGAGACAAAAGTCATTTGAGATTAATAATGATTACTTTAGAGGTCTGAATATCATGTTTAGTGTGTTTTGTAGGTGACGTGTTAAAAACAAAGATACATGCACGCACGCTTTTCTGGTCCACTCAATCTCTGCTGTGTTTGCTTCTCTGAATTATTAAAAAGACAGAAAACAAAAAGAAAGGAGAGAGCCGTTATCCTTCTTTCTTTCTGTTTCCACCCAGATTCTCCTGTTTCTATTTTCCTTTCTCCTCTTCGCTCTACTCCTTTTATTCAGCTGACCTGGCAGATGGGCTGATAGAGTTACTCTTCCTCTGTTCTCTCATTTTACTCTCCTCCGCCATGTCGTTTACATTTTTTTATTTTTTTATTTATTCCCTCCCGCTCTTCTTCGTCTTCTTTTATTTCATTCAGAGTGATTTTTGTTTTGTTTTGCGAGTTCGCGGAGAAGCTTTCTTTTCATTGTCCGACCTTATTTTCTTTGTAAGAGACACTCACACCGGCCTGGGAAACTGTGGCGGACAATAGAGCAGCGGAACGAATGTACGAAATGAAAAAGAAAATAAAGCGAGGGAGGACGGAGGGGAAAAATAGACTCATAATGAGAGAAAGGGATATTTAGGGCGAGAGGAAAAGGAAGGAAAAAAGAAAAGATGTTCTGCTGTTTGATGAGTGAAAGGCGATCGCTCGGGCTCCTCCTGCTCGCGGTGACAATCCAGGGATTTTCTTTTTTTTTTGCTTTGACAGAAATGAGAAACACAGATTGGAGCGATGTGTGAATGAGAGAAGAGATGGAAAGAGAGATTCATGTGTCAATGGAAACCATATCTTTGTTTTGTCAGGGAGAGACTGAGAGTGAAACTCAGAAGACTCTCAGAACAAAGACAGAAAAGATAGAAGAAATAAATATGAGTTCAAAAAGAGGAAGGGAAAAAAAAAAGAGTTAAACATGACTGAAGGGAGACGAAGACAGAAAGAGGAAAATTGTTTTAAATGTTTCAGGTCTGCTACAGCGTCCAGTCCAGTCTAACGTGAAACATTTGTGATTTCACCGTAGAAATCTGAAACTGGAGCAGAAGAATATCAGATTTTGGGTGAACAGGAAGTCTTCAACACACCTGCTAGCAGCCAAGTGTTCCTGAGCCCATGCAGTGATTTCCACTACAGAATAATGGCTGTTTTTAAAGCGGTGGTTCCTGAGCGCCCAAAGATCACAGACATCCAATATTTGTTTTCGGCCTCGTCCCTTGCATCCGATTCAACACCGAGTTCTACTGAGACGTTCTGATGGTTCTGAGGGGGAAAACATTCGCTGCAAACTACCTAAACGGTGGCGCCGTGGCAACAGGGTTCTCCAACATGACGACACGTGAAGTTCTCGCCCGTTTTCAACAGCCAAAATCGGATGCGAGGGGCAAGGACTGAAAAACAATATTGGATGTCAGTGATCTTTGGGCCCCTGCTTTAAAAACAGCCTTGATTCTGAAGTGGAAATCACTGCATGGGCTCAGGAGCACTCGGCTGCAAGCGGGTGTGTTGAAGATTTTTTTTGTTCCCCACAAAAGTTTACCGGAAATCTGATGTTACTTTGCTCCAGTTTCAGGTCCGCGGTTGAAATCACTAATGTTGACGTAGCAGCGGTCACGTTAACGTGACGAACTCAGTGATGATGATGATGAAGAGTCGACACTCTGAATACTTCCTGGTGAAGGTTGCTGCTTCCTGCTGCTCCGTGTGCAGCACCGTGCTGGACTCCTGCGGAGACGAAACTGTCCAAAATTGGGGCAACTAAACTTTAATTTTACTGATTTCAGGTGTCCTGAACTACACAAAGCAGACACTTAAAAGAGAGGGACACACACACACACACACACACACACACACACACACACACACACACACACACACACACACACACACACACACACACACACACACACACACACACACACACACACACACACACACACACACACACACACACACACACACACAGGAGAGGTGGAAGGAAATGTAAAGAGGGCAACAAAAAAAAAAAACAGAAGTGAAAGAGAGAAAAGAAAGTGATGAGAGGGAGGACGAGTCCAAGGAAAAAAAATGAGAAGTGTGAGAGAGAGAAAGAGAGAGAACATCTGCCCATCTGTTTATATTCTTTTCTTCCCTGGTGTAAATGGCAGAGGGGATGAGGCCCAGCTGTCACACTCACACACACACACACACACACACACACACACACACACACACACACACACACACACACACACACACACACACACACACACACACACACACACACACTGAGCGCAGGGAATTCAGTAGGCAATAATAGAGAGAGACGGTTGCTAATTCAAACTAATGGAGGGAGATGAAGATGGATGAGAGAGGGAACAGGGGAGCAGAGAGAGCGAGCGAGTGCAGGAATGAAGGTGTGAAGAGGGAACGCCGATTAAATCAGTTTTACAATCCAACAGCCGACAAGCGATTTGACGCTGATCATTTTTTTAATAATCTGGTCGCATCGGCCGTGTAGTGCTTTTTATTCATCATGTACCATTTTAAAATAAGCATATTCAATTTACCGTCTTCAGTTGAAACCAAGAAGTAGCTTTGAGTTTTATTGTAAACAAGCGGAATAATAATAAATAGAGTAAATAATTTTAGTCCTCACACACATGAGCTTTTTAAAGTGTAAACAGGAAGTTTAAAATGAAAAAAACAAAACAAATAACCATGTTGTCATTTTTTTTGAATGGGGTGTTTTTCCCTTTTGTTTTGACATTTTTAATCATTTTAATTTTTTTAAATCACAATTTTTACAATTAATAAAAACATAAAAACAACCGAGCAACATTTTGATCAGGTAATGGTGATACTTTGTGAGGTGACGTTCAGGCGCTACGAAATGCTCCGTGTGACGTCAGCTGCCTGATGAAGACGTCTCGTTTCAAAAAAAAAAATTTCAAGAATTCTTTTTGTCGTAAATCAGTCGTAAATGTGCCGTGCTTAAATATCTAGCAACAATAAGCTAAGCACAGTATCGTATGTGAACTTTACATCATCATACAGAGAAGTCACATTTTTACAGTTTGTCCCTGAAGTGTTTGATCTGTTTGGAGCTGTAACGTCTGCGTCTCTGCCCAGGAGGGAGTGAGTGTTCCTGGGATAAGGAGCGTCTCACCAGCCCCCCTGCTGGAGCCCACAGCGGAGGACCGGGAGGAGGAGGAGGAGGACCGGCGGTGGGAGGAGGTGTTGGAGGAGGAGGTGGTGCAGCAGGAGGTGCCGGGAGGGGGCCGGCCTTAGGAGCTGTCAATCAACAGCAACTCCAGCAGCAGCAACAGCTACTGGCCAACAGTGAGTACACACACACACACACACACACACACACACACACACACACACACACACACACACACACACACACACACACACAAACAACACACTTAGACAAAGTACATGGAGAAATCGAAGCGCACACACACAGACCTTCAGTGTGTGTGTTTAAGGGGTGGCAATATTTGTTAATGTACGCCATTTAATCTGTTCCCATCTCCTGTATTAACACTCTGCCTGGATTAATCAGCACACACTCTACTAAATGACTCAATTCATCAACACCACACACACACACACACACACACACACACACACACACACACACACACGGTCACATACATACAGATGCGCAGACAAACAGACTCGCTCTTTTTCTTACTGCAGAAGTAATGTATTTGCACACACACACACACACACACACACACACACACACACACACACACACACACACACACACACACACACACACACACACACACACACACACACACACACTGGGCAACGGGAGGCAACGAACACTCACATTGATTATTCTATCACTTCAGTTGTCACGACAACAGCAATCAGTGTTATTGTTTCATTGGAATGAAAGCAGCCGCTGCAAATTTTGTGTGTGTGTGTGTGTGTGTGTGTGTGTGTGTGTGGCAGCTGGGATGTCTCTTCTCAAGTGTGTACATCTCAAAACATAAAGGGGGCTATTTTAGGGTCACGAGGGGCACTGAGGTCGGCGGTCAGAGGTCAATGTCACACTTTTAGGAGGTTCGGGGTTAAAGGAGGGATCGAAGTTAATGGAAGGTCCTCGCAAAGGCAGTGAAATGTGCATGTGGAAAAAGGAGGAGGAGGAGATGAGATGAGATGAGGAAGAGAAAGGGATGAGAGGAGGTGTGGTTGTAAAAAGTAAATATTGAGGCAAAAAATGGCACAAAAAAAAAGGTGTTGAGAAAAACGGAAACGAAAAGAGAAAAAAATGAAAGCGGAGAGATGAAACAAAAATATAGAAAACAAAAAATGGACAACAGGAAAAAGGACCAAAACAGATGGAGGAGAGGGATTCAGTGAGAAAAAGAAATAACAGGAAAGAGGACAAATACGAGGTGGTGACCTTCCTTTTTCTTTCACCTCATCACCCTTTAACACTTTAACCTCCATATTCTTTCCTCCTCCTCCTCCCTCTCCTCCCCCTCCTCCCCATCACCCCTTCCTCCCCCCGCCTCCTCCTCTGCTTTGTCAACTTTTATTAGTGAGATGTTTGACACTGAGATGACACCTCTGTCTCTCTCTGCTCAAGGTTAAGTTCAACACAAGTTCACAGACACAAAACCTTCTCGTCCGTCTCGCTTCATTTTCACCGCGGCTCCGTTTCAGTTTACGAGAACGCCGCAACACATCAGACTTCACCTGCGCTGTGATCGACATCTTCTTCTCTCCTCTTATAAAACGTGTATTTATTCTATGCTGAAATAATTCTCGAATTTGCAAACTTTCACATAAATATTAGTCCAAGTGAGGTTAATAAGGAGAATTTAATGAGGAGAAAGTGAGGTAGAAGCAAATATGTAGATCTGTCAGCTCGTACTGCTTCAGCACTGCCACACTTACTGTATAAATTATTGATAGAAATTTAAAAAAAAAAAAAATAGACGATATTAATGTGTTTAAAGAGGCAGTGACTAAAGAAAATATAGTTAAAAAAGGGGCAAAAGTATAATTTCAGAAAAACAGAAGTTCAATTAAATCCTAAGATTTTCAGGACATTTTGAATGCAGTAATATTTCCCAACATCGTGGTCTCCTGGTGAAATTTCATCCACTTGTTCAACCCTTTATTTCATTTTTTGGGCCTTTTTGTGAATACATTTCCAACTTTAATTATAAAGTAAACTTCTGCTACGTTTTCTTCCTAAGTTCCTCGTCGTTGCTCGCTGGTTTCAGACTGAATGCTGGTGAAGCCTTTAGTCGTGTGTATATCTGTTGCTAAGTAACGTCCGTGCCAGCATCCAATCAGAGGCCATCAAACAGAGTATACAAAGATATCAAATGTTGCATCACATTTAGAAATCAGAAGTACAGTTAAATTCATTTTCTTCATCGCCCACTGTCTCCGTCTCTTCCCGCCCCTCAGGGTTGGACCTGCCCTTCATGATGATGCCACACCCCCTGCTGCCCATGGGGCTGCCGCCTGCGTCTGTTGCCATGGCGATGTCCCAGATGAACCACCTCAACACCATCGCCAACATGGCCGCCGCGGCCCAGCAGATACACACCCACGTACACCGCGCGCCCGTCATCAAGGTAACGCAACGCAAACATGTCTGACTGTGTCTCCTCTTTGATGCCTGGTGTTTTAACGGTAACCCACGGTAACCACAATAAGACCACCGCACTCACACACCTGTCTGTCTCCAGGAGAGGGTGTGTGACAGTCCGTCTCTCTCTCCGTCGGTGGACGAGACCAACACTCCTCTGCAGTCGCAGCCCAGCAGCTCGGCCTCCAGCTCGCCCGAAAGACTGGGTACACACACACACACACACACACACACACACACACACACACACACACACACACACACACACACACACACACACACACACACACACACACACACACACACACACACACACACACACACACACACACACACACACACACACACACACACACACACACACACACACACACACACACACACACACACACACACACACACACACACACACACTATAGCTGAGTGTGTTTCCTTTCAACAGGATTGGTGTCAGCTGATGCAGATGTTGCTCTGACCAACTCTGCTGCACCCATCAAGAAAATAACAAAGGACAAAGGTTGGACCACACACACACACACACACACACACACACACACACACACACACACACACACACACACACACACACACACACACACACACACACACACACACACACACACACACTTATATAAGTGAGGATATTCCATTACGCACCTTCATCTAAACCCTCACCCATTTCCTCCTGACATCTGACAAATTGTCCTCACTTAGGAGGACTTTCCTCATGTACTGTATTCAAACACACACACACACACACACACACACACACACACACACACACACACACACACACACACACACACACACACACACACACACACACACACACACACACACACACACACACAGAGAAACAGAAGCGTCAGGATGTTCGGCCCCTCCTATTGATCACCTGTCTGTAAGTCATCAATCAGGAATGAGGGATGGAGAGATAGATACATAGATAGATAGATAGATGGGGGGGAGGGGGGGAGGTTATTGGGGGAGGCTAAGTGAAGGAGGGACGGCTAAAAGGGGTCAAGAGGTCACAGACTAAAAGCATGCGGGGCCCCTCCGTCCCACTCTGTTTTCTGTTCTTACTACACGTTGTGTTTCCCTGCGTCAAAAAACTATAAAGCTACAAATTGAAAGTTAACAAACGGCCCTTTAATGAAGAAATATATTAAAATCACATAAAAAGACACTGATTTAAAAACAAACATCCCAAACTGTATATTTTGAATATAAAATGATCCATATATATTTCTCTAGAGTGAAACTATTGATAAATTTGATCAAATTTTCTTGATAAATTCACATCAGTTCAAATGTTATAATTCACAGAAATGTCACTTTTTAGCTGTTTAGGACCTTTTAAAAGATGGATTTAAGTAGAATTATGCTTTAATTTAGCATTCATTACTTCAGTCTGCTGACACCCCTCTATTAAAACCATGAGGGAGGAGAGGGAGAAAAAGTTTTTAAAAAGCCAGAGAAAGTGTTACGGCTCGTCTCAGGGGGAAAATAACAGACAGCGAAACGCTCCGCGTGGCCTCGCTCCATCTGGACGTGATATCGCAGCGATTACCGTCGCAGAACAACATAATAAACCAAACGTGTGGTCAGAAGTGACCTTACGGCGCGTCGTGTTTGGTCTGCTGTTGTTTCCGTGTGGCCAGCTGTCTCCAGGCTGTGTTGGTGCCCATTCAAGATATTCAGACGTAAACAGACTCAGAAAAACAGCTGAAACACTCCGTTGGGTTCCTTCATGAGTAAAGTGCCCCTTTTCAAAATAAAAGCGTTGGATGGAGCTATGAAAGCTTGATTTAACACGAAAGGTCCCGTGAGCACTCTGGAATCATCTCAGCCTTCATTTTTTATCCTTCATTTCCTCCTTCCTGTTTCTTTTATCCCTCTATCAGGTGTTTTTTCCTCATTCTGTCTCTTTCCACCAGGTCATCTTCTACTTTCACCCTCCGTACTCCTCATACTGCTTTTTTTGTGTGTTTTCTTTACCAAAAAGAGAAGAAATATCGTGATAAATCAGGGTGACTAGAAACAGTTATTGAACAGATGTTGTGATTTGGGCTGAATATGGAGAATGAATTTGACCCAAAGCAGCTCAGTGATATTTACTGACGTGGTAGATAAACCTTCCCTGAACCTGCAGCTGATCGTGTAGCCGTCTGTTTACCGCTTAGTTTCACTCTCTCTGCGTCGTCTTCGACCGCAGGCGGCCGCTGTTTTTCAGAGAAGCCGCCGTGCGACATGCTCAGCAGCCGACAGCGGGCGGACGCAGTCGGAGACGAGCGGCTGAACGCGGCGGAGCGTTTAGCAGCTTAAAAAGACCAAGCTGAAAAAAAGAAAAAAAAATGAGTGTCAGAGAGTCGGACCGGCGTTTGCTCCTGAAACAGAAACTCCTCGGGAATAGTAATGCTGCTGCAGGTGGAAATAAGATAAAAGAAATTCACTGTATCAACTTAAAATATGAGGATATGTCAGTGCCGTGTTTAGTATTTGTTTTCACTGCGTCCAACCAGTTATTACAGGTTTAAAGATGAAAAATGGAGACTTTTTTGGGGGGGAAATGAGGGAATTAATTGGGGAAAAGTTAGGAAAGAAAAGTGAGGAAGGTAGAAAAAAAAAAGGATATTAAGAAGAGAAGTTGGGGAAATGTAAAAAAAAAATAAAAAAAAATAAAACTTGAAGATGAAGATGATGGAAAGCGTAGAAGAAGCGATGAAAGATAGATGGAGAGGAGAGGAGAGGTGGAGGGATGTATGGATGAAGTGGCAGATAGGTGTGTGTGTGTGTGTGTGTGTGTGTGTGTGTGTGTGTGTGTGTGTGTGTGTGTGTGTGTGTGTGTGTGTGTGTGTGTGTGTGTGTGTGTGTGTGTGTGTGTGTGTGTGTGTGTTAGAGTGCATCTTAATCAGCGTTAATTTCACAGCAGAGTTAACCCAGTTGTCAGTGTGTTAGGCATTAAGGGCTGAGCAGGCACTGTGACGCACTCACAATGAACACACATGCACGAATCAAGGATGTCTTTAATCCTTGCCAATTAGTACCCCACATGATTGTCTGAATACTAACGACCTGTGTGTGTGTGTGTGTGTGTGTGTGTGTGTGTGTGTGTGTGTGTGTGTGTGTGTGTGTGTGTGTGTGTGTGTGTGTGTGTGTGTGTGTGTGTGTGTGTGTGTGTGTGTGGTGTAATTGATTTCTCTGATGCTGCTTCGTTGCCTTTCACACCTTAGTAAACATCAACATTTCATAAACTTCACTCTGAAGCTCGTGCCGACTGCGGCGGACGGAAACCTGACGTCTGCGGGACGTTTCGTTTTTTTAAGGAAAAAATAAACTCCACCGAATGAAAAATAATCATCCTAATTCTGATTTTATTGGTGGACAATCACCTGAAACTAAGGTTCGTATAATGTCTCCTGCACGGTCCTTAGATGTTTGGAAGAAGAGTCGCAGTCTGCAACGTCACCACTAGATGTCACTAAATCCGACACACTTTAAAGTGCCACGCTGAGATTTTGCCCAAAGTGTCTCTTCAAGGAATCGTTTTGGGATTCACTCTCTTAAAGACGGATGGAAAAGATAAATAACAACCTCATGCCCTGAACGCTTAAATATGAAGCCAGGGAGAGGTTAGCGTAGCGTAGCATAAAGACTGGAATCAACAGCGGTAAAACCTGTAAAAAGCTGTTTTTGTTTTTTTAAAAGACCAGAAACTGAGCTTTTTTTTTTTTTTTTTTTTTAAAGTGTCTGATTATTGAAGCTAAAAACAGCAACGTTTCCTTTCTGATTCAATTCTGATTAAAAAAAAGTAATATTTAATATATAACATGTTTATTGAGTAAGTCCTCTCTGGGTTGTTTGAACTAAACTGGCTTTTATTCGAGTATTTTCCTAAAACCGAAATATAAAAAGGGTTCAACACACGACGACATTAGAAAAGAATGAAGCGGTAAAAGATTTAATCATTTCAAAATAAAAGCATGACAGTTTTGTGTCTTCTGCTGAATGTTCCTGACAGACGAGTCTCCGCTGGGACAAACTCTGCCGCCCGGATTTCCCGCCCCGTTCCTGTTCGCCGACGGCCTGTCGTCAGTGGAGACGCTGCTCACCAACATCCAGGTGACGTCCTCCGTTTCTCTTTGAAATGTGTCGTCAGATTGAGTCTCAGTGATCGAGCTGGTGGTCTGTCGGCTCTGTGAGCGTTCAATAAAAACTGTTTACGACTTGTATTTAGTTACTTCCTGTGTAAATACGTCTACTTCCTTCAACTTTTCCAACCATGTGACCTGAGGCTGCTCTTCTATTGGTCGTTTCAAATTTTCCCCACAGGGGCTGCAGAGCTGTGCGCCCAGGACACGCCCTCTTTTATTGCCAGCCAATCGCTATTGTTTTAGTTTTTTAGTTTTTTTATCTAATGTAACTGGACAACTCTCGACACTTCACATCCGCCATCACGTAATCACACCGTCACTCCCGCTTCTTTCCTCGCTGAGCGGCAAGTTGAACGGAAACTTAAAGAAGAACTGCGGAGAATTCGGTTATTCGCCGGGATGAGACGAGTCCTCGGCAGGAACGAGTATCCGGCACCGATAACGTACATTTTGACGAGTCGTTGGAGACTCGCTGGCTCAACGATGACATAATGACCTGTTAGAAAACAAGGAGCATTGAAGTGGATGAAAATGAGTTTAGATGAAGGAAAATATCTGAGTTTATGTTGGAAATTGAAAATGAAACATGAGACCGATGGAATGTAATAAAAAGGTGTTCAATGCTGTTTATTTTTACGTCATATATCAGTGTTCTCGGGGACAAAAATATACAACCGTCAGCTTTGTTTCTTGCTTTTTAACTTTAATTGTTATTTGCCCCTCCACCCGCAGGGCCTGCTGAAGGTGGCCGTGGAGAACGCCCGCGTGCAGGACAAACAGATCCAGGCGGAGAAGAGGGAGCTGAAGATGGAGCTGTACAGAGAGCGGGAGATGAGGGAGAGTCTGGAACGGCAGCTCACCTCCGAGCTCCAGAGCAGAGGTCAGTGAGGGGGGGCGACTGGGAGGCACGGGGCCTGACGGAGCGGCCGGTGTGACTGAACCTCTTCTTCCTCCCTCCTCCTCCTCCTCCTCCTCCAGCCTCCATCCAGAAGCGGCTGAAGAAGGAGAAGAAGGCCAAGAGGAAGCTGCAGGAGGCGCTGGAGTTCGAGTCCAAGAGGCGGGAGAGAGTGGAGGACGCTCTGAAGCACTCGTCCTCGTCCTCCCCGTCTCCGGAGCCGCTGCACGCCAACAACAACAACAACAACAACAACAACAACAACAAGAACGGTATGACAGGATCTTTTTTTATTTTTTTATTTTTTTACCTCCCACGTGTCTGATTGTTTGATCCTCGTTTTATGTTGGGTTTTTTTACCTCGACGTCCTTCATCGTATGCGCAGCTCTTAAAACGGAGTTACAAGCTGCTGCTGCTCGTCCGTCTTCCCTCCATAAAACTCTGAAACTAATCAGCTGCAGTTCATCCGTCTGCGCGCCATCGACAGACTCAAAAACACCAACATGGTTTTACAGGTTTTAAAACCGCACACGACTGTCCGGTCCAGTTTCTAAACTGTTCGTAACAAACATCACCAGCAGATTCTTGGTTTGACTTTTTTGTTGTTGTTGTTTGTTTGTTTGTTTTCTTCAACTACGGGTGCTGCTTAGTTTTACTTGTGTGTGTGTGTGTGTGTGTGTGTGTGTGTGTGTGTGTGTGTGTGTGTGTGTGTGTGTGTGTGTGTGTGTGTGTGTGTGTGTGTGACCCACATTAAATCCCGTATGAGACATAAAAAAAGACAAAAAGAGCATCGGAGAAAACTTTTTCCTGCAGGTGTTGAAATCTTAAAGGTTTGAGCACAAGGTCTCATCTTATTGATCGAAACATTGAAATTATCAATAAAACACCAGCTGCCCAGCGGAGTGGAACAATTATACAATTAAACAAATCAGAACCATTCTTGTGCTTATAAAGGCAGACTTAAAGAGTCACCGGTTGTACGAAAAGTTTCCTGGTATTCTTCTGACATTATGATGTCAATAAGTTGGTATATAATCACATTATTCATGTTTTTTTTATCATATTAAAAATGACCCTGATATTCTCACATCATAGCGCACACCCCTAATGACCAACAACATTTCCATTTAAAGTCTTTAACTGCTCACATTTGAGGATTTTCTTTGAGCAATTTTGACGAGTGAATCAATATAATTGTTGATTATTCAATAATAATTGGTTGGACTGTATGTTTGTGTCCCTTGTTCAACAAAAGTATCAGAACAATACAGTTAAACCAATTGATTGGCCCCACCCGGATTAGTTTCGTCTGTCCCTCGTTGTCCTTCCCTCCCTGCTGTATTTAATCTGTGTGCTCTTCCCTCTTGGTCAGTTTGTGTCAGTTTCCTGTCCGTTGCTGTGTCGTTTTGAAACCCAGAGAACATAAACCTCCTGAACTGTGCTTTAAAAACAGCCATGATTC
>NW_027210783.1:542500-560000 GCF_029030835.1 Brachyistius frenatus | reverse complement strand
CCCTTTGCTGCCTTGCTCTCACACACACAAAGAGACAAACACACACTCATCCCTCCTACCATAAAAGCATTTTGCACCTACAGTGGTTTACTTACACACACACACACACACACACACACACACACACACACACACACACACACACACACACACACACACCTCTCCCCTGCCTCTCTCACCTTCCACACTCTTAATTAACGAGTAAAGAGAAAACTGCTGAATACAAAGAAAGACATGGCATTACAATCAAAAAGAGAGAGAGAGAAAGGAGGAAGAGAGGAAACGGGAAGCGAGGGAGAGAAAAGAAAAAGGAAAGGAAGACGATTGAAGAGAAGATCGTTTTCTTGCAGTTGTTAAAAGACGACTGGACTAAGTGGCCGTGTAAAAATGGAGGGAAATTCAGGAAGAAAAAGTGAGGAAGAGGAGAAAAAATGAAAAGATGGAGGGATTTGAAGGAGCAAGGAAAAGGATGGACGATGAAAATAATGAAAAGAGTATGAAGAAAGGGAGGCTGGGGAGAGGAGGAGTAATGATGGGGAGGAGTTTAGAAAGAAAAGGGGGAAGAGGTGAAAGTAGGAAAGAGGGATGAAGTGGGAGAGTGAAGGAATAGGAAGGAGAGAGGTGAGGAGGAGGAGGAGGTGAAGAAAGGAAGGCAAGACAGTAGAGAAGAAGAGAAGGGAGGAGGATGAGTGGAAAGGGGAACGAGAGATGAAGAGCGGGGAAGAAAAGAGGAATGAGATGAGGAGGTGAAGAGGAGGAGGAGAAGACAGGGATGAACGAAAATATAAAGACAAGAAAGAGGAGAGAGAAAAATAAGGAAGAGATAAGAAGAGTACAGGGAAAGAATGAGAGGAAAGATGGATAGTGAGAAATCAAAAATAGAGAGAAAAAGAAAGGATGTCAGTTGGGGGGAGAAAAGGAGAAAAAGAGAGGGGAAATAATCATGGACAAACACCAGGGGAGGAAGAGGAGGGGAAAAGGAGGCCAGGAGAAGGAGGGATGAGGCAGGTGGAGGAGGAGTGTGCAGATTCCTCGAGACGGAGTTGAAAAATGTGACCTTGTTCCAAGACCTGGTGACATTTTCTCCACCCAGCTGATAGACTTTTAACAAGGCAGGTCAGCCTCATTTTTAACCAGGACAGCACACACAAACACACACATGCGTGTCTTACTATACGTGTGGGGACACTCATTGCCATTATGAATTGCCCCGCCCCTTAACTATGATGACTGAATGCCGAGTCTCAACCATCACCCTAACCTTAATATATTTTTTAACTTTAATGCTAAAACCAAGTTTTAACCCTCAAATTGCACTTCAGCCCAAACAAAGGGTGTTTGTCCTTTTCACATTTTGGACGACATGCTATTTCATATGAGATGTTAATGTTCTCCCTTCCAGGGGAGGTTTCGAACCTGAAACAGTCTGACTGGGAGACAGCACTGCTAACCACTGTCCCATTTTACCAGACATACAAGCTTGTTTATTTTTTTTTCATTTTGTAGGACATACTATAGGGTGACTTTTTTGCAAAACAGACAAACTTCCTGTTCAGGGATTGAACCCAGAACCTTGGTACGATGAGACACCAGTGATAAACACTGCTCCATTTTTCAACACATACACTGGGTTTTTTTTTTCTTTATTTTGCGGGACATACTCACGTTTGATTTATTTAACACAACACACAAAAAGCACCCTGCCCGGGATTGAACCCAGAACCTTGACATGATGGGGCGACAGTGCTAACCGCTGCTCCATTTTACCACATGTACAATATTTTTTCCTTTCATTATTTTGTAGGACATAGTATTCTATGACTTTTATATGATATTTTGAAAGACATGTTATAGTTTGACTTTTTTTCATGTTTTGGACGACATGCTATAGTTTGACTTTTTTTTCATATTTTGGACGACATGGTTAGATTAGGTTAGGTAGTTACTTTATTAATCCCTAAAGGGAAATTTTTTCGCTACAGCAGCAGACAGGAAAGCAATAAAATAATAATAAAATAATAAAAAGCAATAAAATAACAGTACAAAATATTAAATATAAAATGCACAGTATATACAATACAGTATATATATATTATATACAAACAACCAAGAAACACAGACAACAGTGTTATTGTTGTGTGATGGATTTTGCCAGAGGTGAGTTCTTGTACAGTCTTATTGCAGTGGGCAGGAATGATCTCCTGTATCAGGAATGATCTCCTGTATCTGGAATGATCTCCTGTATCTGGAATGATCTCCTGTATCAGGAATGATCTCCTGGATCATGAATGATCTCCTGTATCAGGAATGATCTCCTGTATCTGGAATGATCTCCTGTATCTGGAATGATCTCCTGGATCATGAATGATCTCCTGTATCAGGAATGATCTCCTGTATCTGGAATGATCTCCTGTATCAGGAATGATCTCCTGTATCTGGAATGATCTCCTGTATCAGGAATGATCTCCTGGATCAGGAATGATCTCCTGTATCAGGAATGATCTCCTGTATCTGGAATGATCTCCTGGATCAGGAATGATCTCCTGTATCAGGAATGATCTCCTGTATCTGGAATGATCTCCTGTATCTGGAATGATCTCCTGTATCTGTCCTTGTGACAGCGGAGCTGGAGGAGTCTTTTGGAGAACGTCCTCCTCTGTCCCTGCAGCAGGTGGAGAGGGTGGTCAGGATTATCCAATATGGATAATAGTTTCCTCAGCGTCCTCCTCTCCACCACCTTTTCCAGGCTGTCCAGTTTGTAGCCGATGATGGAGCCGGCCTTCTTAACCAGTTTGTTAAGTCTGTTGATGTCACCGGCTCTAATGCCCCCCCCCCTCCACCTCTCCCCCCCAGCAGACCACAGCGAAGTACAATGCACTGGCCACAACAGATGGTAGAACATCTCCAATATCTCGCTGCACACATTGAAGGATCGAAGTTTCCTCAAGAAAAAGAGTCGACTCATCCCCTTCTTGTAGACAGCGTTGATGTTGGTCTTCCAGTTCAGTCTGTTGTCATGGAGACACCAGGTACTTGTACTCCTCAACCATGTCCACCTCCTCTCCCAGAACTCTCAGCGGTTGTGGAGCCGTCGTCTTCCTCCTGAAGTCGACCACCATCTCTCTGGTCTTGGCCACGTTCAGGAGCAGGTGATTTCTTCCCGCCCACTCCACAAAGTCCTCCACTACTGCCCTGTACTCATCCTCCCGTCCATCCCTTATACACCCAACCACTGCAGAGTCATCAGAGAACTTCTGCAGATGGCAGGACTCTCAGTTGTTCTGGAAGTCAGTGGTGTAGAAGGTGAACAGGAAGGGAGACAGAACAGTTCCCTGAGGAGCTCCAGTACCACTGACCACCGTATCAGACAGCACACTGCCCAGACGGACAAACTGTGGTCTGCCTGTCAGGTAGTCATTGATCCAGGAGATGGTGGACGCATCCACCCCCACCACCCGCAGCTTCTCACTCAGTAGCAGTGGTTGGATGGTGTTGAATGCACTGGAGAAATCAAAGAAAGTGATTCTCACAGAGTCACCGGTTCCATCCAGGTGAGACTGAGCTCGTTGCAGCAGGTAGATGATGGCATCGTCCACTCCCACACGAGGCTGGTACGCAAATTGCAGAAGGTCCAGAGAAGATTTCACCAGTGGCCTGAGGTGGGCCAAGACCAGCCTCTCCAGCACCTTCATCACATGAGATGTGAGGGCAACCGGCCGGTAGTCGTTGAGGCCGGATGGAGTCGTCTTCTTAGGGACTGGAACCAGGCAGGACGTCTTCCACAGCACCGGGACCTCCTCCTGCTTCAGGCTCAGGTTGAAGAGGTGTTGTAGGACCTCAGCCAGCTGGACGGCGCAGGTCTTCAGGACCCCAGGGCCGATGCCTTCAGGTCCTACAGCCTTGCGCTGGTGGAGTCTCTCCAGCTGTCTCCTAACCTGGCCAGTCGTCACAGAGAGGAGGGTGATGGGGGGGTCATGGTGTCGATGGAGGAAGAGCCCTTTGGAGTTGAGGGCTCTGTGTCTATGCAGCTCACCAGGGGGGGCAGATGGGGGAGGCAGCAGAGGTGTTTGGGAGGTGTAAGGTGTGGAGGAGACAGATGAGGGTGGTGAACTAAACCTGTTGAAGAAACAGTTTAGCTCATTGGACCTCTCCAGGTTCCCCCTGCTTGTTCCTCTCTAGGTTCCCCCTAGTTGTTCCTCTCCAGGTTCCCCCTGCTTGTTCCTCTCCAGGTTCCCCCTGGTTGTTCCTCTCCAGGTTCCCCCTGGTTGTTCCTCTCCAGGTTCCCCCTGGTTGTCTCTCTCTCTCCCTTGAACCCAGTAATCTCCTTCATACCGGTCCACACCTCCCTCACGTTGTTCTGCTGGAGTTTGGCCTCCAGCTTCCTCCTGTAGGAGTCCTTGCACTCTCTCAGCTTCTCCTTCAGGTCGTGCTGAACTCTCCTGAGCTCCTCCCTGTCCCCAGACCTGAAAGCTGCTTTCTTCTGATTAAGAAGAACTTTCAGGTCACTGGTGATCCACGGTTTATTGTTGGGGAAGCATTTTACAGTCCTGGATGGTACGGTGGTGTGTTCACAGAATTTGATGTATTCTTTGATACAGTCCGTCATGCTGTTGATGTCCTCCCCATGTGGTCCATGGATGGTGTCCACTGCTGCCTCTGCATCAGCTGATGGAGGAACGTACACAGCGATAACAATGGCGGACGAGAACTCCCTCGGCAAATAATACAGGCGCATCCCCACGGCTAGAAGTTCAATGTCCGGGCTACAGAAACGTTCCTTCACACACACGTGGTCAGGATTGCACCACCTCTCGTTCACATAGACTTCAATCCCTCCACCTTTCTTCTTACCGCTCCGAACAATGTCTCCGTCCCCCCGAACAGTCCTGAAGCCGGGTACGGCCGCGCTGTGGTCCGGGAAATGTGAGTGCAGCCATGTCTCGGTGAAACACATGATGTTGCACTCCCGGTATTCCCGCTGGGTCTTTACCAGCGCGCCGATCTCGTCCGTCTTATTGGCCAACGACCTCACGTTCCCCATTAAGATCTCCGGTACCGATGGTTTGTATTTCCTCCTCTTCGCCTTCAGTTGAGCTCCAGCTCTGCAACCCCGACGTCTTCTCCAAAGTTCGTCGGGGATCTCAGGCCTCGCTCCGGGCAGCAGCAGTCGAGGCCTACTCAGCACAATCAGCTGATCACGAGAGTAAACAATGCCCCAATCCGCTGTGCGTAGCTCTCCATTACGAAGAAGGAAAAAAGTAGACGAGCCACCAGAAAAGTGGAAAAGTTACAGTCCATTGTCTGACTGTCACTTCACACGTGAAGAAAAAAAACAACAACTCCGAAGAGAGGAGAAAGAAAGAAAATACTTAAAACAAAACACACTCGGGGAGCTGCTGTAACAGGCTGCCACTAGCACGGCGCCACCGTAAAGACTCGTATGTATATATAGTGTGACTTTGTTGTCATATTTTGTACGACATGCCATAAGTATGACTTCCGTTCACATTATAGAAGCCAGCACATTGGTGCAGTTGTCAGCGTTGTTGTCTCACAGTCTAGAGGTCCCAGGTTAGATCCCTGCCTGGGACTTGACATGTGGAAGTTGCATGTTCCTGCATAAGTAAAAACCTAAATGTAATCTAAGTCATCCTTAATATGGATGACTAAATTATGCATGTTGTCATGCATATAGTCTAATCGAAAACAAATGCCATGCAATGTAATCATGCATGTATTCGTAAATGTGACAAAGAGTCACCCCACAAGCAAGAACATGCAATTCTCCACACACTAAGTTCCAGGCCCCTGATCGAACCCAGAACCTCTAGATAGTGAGATGACAACGCTGGCTTGGAACTGGGCCGTTGTGCTGCTTTTATTGTATTTTTGTTTGACTTATATTACTTATAAGACTTTTAAACATGTTTAGGAAGAAGGCACCATGGTGCAGTGATTAGTGTTGTTGCCTTCCAGTCAGAAGGTTGCAGGTTCAATTCTTGCCCTGGATGGTACTGTTCATCTGAGATGTTAATGTTCTCCCTTCCAGGCTGAGGTTTCGAACCTGGAACTTCTGACTGGGAGACAACAATGCTAACCACGACACTGTTGATCAGTTTACCATAACATGTTTAAAAGTCATATAAGTCATATAAGCATAACAAACTTTGTACAAAACACAAAATCACCCAGTGTGGGTATTGAACATAGAACCTTTTGACTGTGAGGCGACACTGCTAACCACTGTCCCATTTCACCAGACATGACACATGTTTTTTTATTTGTATTTTGTAGGACATACTATAGTCTGACTTTTTTTTTGCAAAACACATAATATCACACTGCATAGCGGATCGAACCCAGAATCTTTTGACTTTGAGGATGGGGCTTCTCATGACATATTGACTTCTTCAATCCAGGGGATGTATCGAACCTGGAACCTTCTGACTGGGAGATAACAATGCTAACCACGACAATGTTGATCAGTCTACCACAACATGTTTAAAAGTCCTATAAATCATGTAGATTAGACAAGAATGCAATAATTTTGGAACAACACACTAAATCACCCTGCCTGGGTATTGAACTTGGCCCCTTCTGACTGGGAGGCAACACTGCGGTTAGCAGTGTTCTCCCTTCCAGGGTGAGGTTTCCAACCTGGAACCTTCTGACTGGGAGACAGCAATGCTAACCACTACACTGTTGATCAGTCTACCATAACATGTTTAAAAGTCATATAGGTCAGACAAGCATTCAATAACATTTTGTACAACACACAAAATCAACCTGCCAAGGTATCGAACCTAGAACCTTTTGACTGTGAGGCGACACTGCTAACCACTGTCCCATTTTACCATACATGAGATTTTTTTTTTAATTTTTATTTTGTATTTCGTCCAAAGTATAAAAGAATTCATAAATGATATAAAAAAGTCATACTATAGCTTGTCGTCTAAAATATTATAGAAAAAGTCATACGATAGCATGTCGTCTAAAATATTATAAAAAAAGTCATACGATAGCATGTCGTCTAAAATATTATAAAAAAAGTCATACGATAGCATGTCGTCCAAAATATCATAAAAAAGTCATATTATAGCATGTCGTACAAAATATAAGTCATACGATAGCATGTCGTCCGAAATATGATAAAAAAGTCATACTTTAGCATGTCGTCCAAAATATTAAAAAAAAGTCACACTATAGTACGTTGTCAAAAATATGAAAAAAAATCATATTGTCGTCCAAAATATCAAAAAAAGGTCATACTATAGCATGTCGTCTAAAATATGATAAAAAAAAGTCATACGATAGCATGTCGTCCAAAATATTATAAAAAAAGTCATACTATAGCTTGTCGTCCAAAATATTATAAAAAAAAGTCATACTATAGCATGTCGTCCAAAATATAAAAGTCATACTATAGCATGTCGTACAAAATATAAAAGTCATACTATAGCATGTCGTCTAAAATATTATAAAAAAGTCATACGATAGCATGTCGTCTAAAATATGATTAAAAAAAAGTCATACTATAACATGTCGTACAAAATATAAAAGTCATATTATAGCATGTCGTACAAAATATCATAAAAACGTCGTACTATAGTACAAAATATGATAAAAAAAAGTCATACTATAGCATGTCGTCTAAAATATGATAAAAAAAAGTCATACTATAGCATGTCGTCTAAAATATGATTAAAAAAAAGTCATACCATAGCATGTCGTCTAAAATATGATAAAAAAAAGTCATACCATAGCATGTCGTCTAAAATATGATAAAAAAAAAGTCATACTATAGTATGTCGTCTAAAATATGATTAAAAAAAAGTCATACCATAGCATGTCGTCTAAAATATGATTAAAAAAAAGTCATACCATAGCATGTCGTCTAAAATATGATAAAAAAAAAAGTCATACCATAGCATGTCGTCTAAAATATGATAAAAAAAGTCATACTATAGTATGTCGTCCAAAATATGATAAAAAAAAGTCATACTATAGTATGTCGTCTAAAATATGATAAAAAAGTCATACTATAGCATGTCGTCTAAAATATGATAAAAAAAAAGTCATACTATAGCATGTCGTCTAAAATATGATAAAAAAAAGTCATACTATAGCATGTCGTCTAAAATATGATTAAAAAAAGTCATACCATAGCATGTCGTCTAAAATATGATTAAAAAAAAAGTCATACTATAGTATGTCGTCTAAAATATGACCAAAAAGTCACGCTATAGCATGTCGTCTAAAATATGATCAAAAAGTCATACTATAGCATGTCGTCCAAAATATGATAAAAAAGTCATACTATAACATGTCGTACAAAATATCCTAAAAAAGTCGTACTATAGTACAAAATATGATTGAAAAAAGTCATACTATAGCATGTCGTCTAAAAAATGGTAAAAAAGTCATACTATAGTATGTGGTACAATATATAAAAGTCATACTATAGCATGTCATCTAAAATATTATTAAAAAAAGTCATACTACAGCATGTCGTCTAAAATATTATAAAAAAAAGTCATACTATAGCATATCGTCTAAAATATTATAAAAAAAGTCATACTATAGCATATCGTCTAAAATAAATTAAAAAAAATTCATACTATAGCATGTCGTCTAAAATATTATAAAAAAGTCATACTATAGCATGTCGTCTAAAAAATGGTAAAAAAGTCATACTATAGTATGTGGTACAATATATAAAAGTCATACTATAGCATGTCATCTAAAATATTATTAAAAAAAGTCATACTACAGCATGTCGTCTAAAATATTATAAAAAAAAAGTCATACTATAGCATATCGTCTAAAATATTATAAAAAAAGTCATACTATAGCATGTCGTCTAAAATATGATAAAAAAAAAAAGTCATACTATAGCATGTCGTCTAAAATATGATAAAAAAGTCATACTATAGCATGTCGTCTAAAATATGATAAAAAAAAGTCATACTATAGCATGTCGTCTAAAATATGATAAAAAAAAGTCATACTATAGCATGTCGTCTAAAATATGATTAAAAAAAGTCATACCATAGCATGTCGTCTAAAATATGATTAAAAAAAAGTCATACTATAGCATGTCGTCTAAAATATGATCAAAAAGTCATACTATAGCATGTCGTCTAAAATATGATAAAAAAGTCATACTATAGCATGTCGTCTAAAATATGATAAAAAGTCATACTATAGTATGTCGTCTAAAATATGATTGAAAAAAACGTCATACTATAGCATGTCTATAATATGATAAAAAAAAGTCATACTATAGTATGTCGTAAAATATATAAAAAAAGTCATACTATAGCATGTCGTCTAAAATATGATTAAAAAAAGTCATACTATAGCATGTCGTCTAAAATATGATAAAAAAAGTCATACTATAGCATGTCGTCTAAAATATGATAAAAAAAGTCATACTATAGCATGTCGTCTAAAATATGATAAAAAAAGTCATACTATAGCATGTCGTCTAAAATATGATAAAAAAGTCATACTATAGCATGTCGTCTAAAATATGATAAAAAAGTCATACTATAGCATGTCGTAAAATATGATAAAAAAAAGTCATACTATAGCATGTCGTCTAAAATATGATTAAAAAAAGTCATACTATAGCATGTCGTCTAAAATATTATAAAAAAAAGTCATACTATAGCATATCGTCTAAAATATTATAAAAAAAGTCATACTATAGCATGTCGTCTAAAATATTATAAAAAAGTCATACTATAGCATGTCGTCTAAAATATTATTAAAAAAAGTCATACTATAGCATGTCGTCTAAAATATGATAAAAAAGTCACACTATAGCATGTCGTCTAAAATATGATAAAAAAGTCATACTATAGCATGTCGTCTAAAATATGATGAAAAAAGTCATACTATAGCATGTCGTCTAAAATATGATAAAAAAAAGTCATACTATAGCATGTCGTCTAAAATATTATAAAAAAAGTCATACTATAGCATGTCGTCTAAAATATGATAAAAAAAAGTCATACTATAGCATGTCGTCTAAAATATGATTAAAAAAAGTCATACTATAGCATGTCGTCTAAAATATGATAAAAAAAAGTCATACTATAGCATGTCGTCTAAAATATGATAAAAAAAAATTCATACTATAGCATGTCGTCTAAAATATGATAAAAAAGTCATACTATAGCATGTCGTCTAAAATATGATAAAAAAAAGTCATACTATAGCATGTCGTCTAAAATATGATAAAAAAAAGTCATACTATAGCATGTCGTCTAAAATATGATTAAAAAAAGTCATACTATAGCATGTCGTCTAAAATATGATTAAAAAAAAGTCATACTATAGCATGTCGTCTAAAATATGATAAAAAAAGTCATACTATAGCATGTCGTCTAAAATATGATAAAAAAGTCATACTATAACATGTCGTACAAAATATGATAAAAAAAGTCATACTATAGCATGTCGTCTAAAATATGATTAAAAAAAGTCATACTATAGCATGTCGTCTAAAATATGATAAAAAAGTCATACTATAGCATGTCGTAAAAAATATGATAAAAAAAAGTCATACTATAGCATGTCGTCTAAAATATGATTAAAAAAAGTCATACTATAGCATGTCGTCTAAAATATGATAAAAAAAAGTCATACTATAGCATGTCGTCTAAAATATGATAAAAAAAGTCATACTATAGCATGTCGTCTAAAATATGATAAAAAAAATCATACTATAGCATGTCGTCTAAAATATGATAAAAAAAGTCATACTATAGCATGTCGTCTAAAATATGATAAAAAAGTCATACTATAGCATGTCGTCTAAAATATGATAAAAAAAGTCATACTATAGCATGTCGTCTAAAATATGATTAAAAAAGTCATACTATAGCATGTCGTCTAAAATATGATAAAAAAGTCATACTATAGCATGTCGTCTAAAATATGATAAAAAAGTCATACTATAGCATGTCGTCTAAAATATGATAAAAAAAGTCATACTATAGCATGTCGTCTAAAATATGATAAAAAAGTCATACTATAGCATGTCGTCTAAAATATGATAAAAAAAGTCATACTATAGCATGTCGTCTAAAATATGATAAAAAAAAGTCATACTATAGCATGTCGTCTAAAATATGATAAAAAGTCATACTATAGCATGTCGTCTAAAATATGATTAAAAAAAAAGTCATACTATAGCATGTCGTCTAAAATATGATAAAAAAGTCATACTATAGCATGTCGTCTAAAATATGATAAAAAAGTCATACTATAGCATGTCGTCTAAAATATGATAAAAAAGTCACACTATAGCATGTCAAAATATGATTGAAAAAAGTCATACTATAGCATGTCGTCTAAAATATGGTAAAAAAGTCATACTATAGTATGTGGTACAATATATAAAAGTCATACTATAGCATGTCATCTAAAATATTATTAAAAAAAGTCATACTATAGCATGTCGTCTAAAATATTATAAAAAAAGTCATACTATAGCATGTCGTCTAAAATATTATAAAAAAGTCATACTATAGCATATCGTCTAAAATAAATTAAAAAAAATTCATACTATAGCATGTCGTCTAAAATATTATAAAAAAGTCATACTATAGCATGTCGTCTAAAATATGATAAAAAAGTCATACTATAGTATGTGGTAAAATATATAAAAAAGTCATACTATAGCATGTCATCTAAAATATTATAAAAAAAGTCATACTACAGCATGTCGTCTAAAATATTATAAAAAAAAAGTCATACTATAGCATATCGTCTAAAATATTATAAAAAAAGTCATACTATAGCATATCGTCTAAAATAAATTAAAAAAAATTCATACTATAGCATATCGTCTAAAATATTATGAAAAAAAGTCATACTATAGTATGTCGTCTAAAATATGACCAAAAAGTCACACTATAGCATGTCTTCTAAAATATGATAAAAAAGTCATACTATAGCATGTCGTCTAAAATATTATGAAAAAAAGTGATACTATAACATGTCGTCCAAAATATGATAAAAAAAAGTCATACTATAGCATGTCGTCTAAAATATGATAAAAAAAAGTCATACTATAGCATGTCGTCTAAAATATGAAAAAAAGTCATACTATAGCATGTCGTCTAAAATATGGTAAAAAAGTCATACTATAGTATGTTGTACAATATATAAAAGTCATACTATAGCATGTCGTCTAAAATATTATAAAAAGTCATACTATAGCATGTCGTCTAAAATATTATAAAAAAAAGTCATACTATAGCATGTCGTCTAAAATATTATAAAAAAAAGTCATACTATAGCATGTCGTCTAAAATATGATAAAAAAGTCATACTATAGCATGTCGTCTAAAATATTATAAAAAAGTCATACTATAGCATGTCGTCTAAAATATGATAAAAAAGTCATACTATAGCATGTCGTCTAAAATATGATAAAAAAGTCATACTATAGCATGTCGTCTAAAATATGATAAAAAAAGTCATACTATAGCATGTCGTCTAAAATATGATAAAAAAAGTCATACTATAGCATGTCGTCTAAAATATTATAAAAAAAGTCATACTATAGCATGTCGTCTAAAATATATAAAAAAGTCATACTATAGCATGTCGTCTAAAATATGATAAAAAAGTCATACTATAACATGTCGTCTAAAATATAATAAAAAAGTCATACTATAGTACAAAATATAAAAAGTCATACTATAGCATGTCGTCTAAAATATTATAAAAAAAAGTCATACTATAGCATGTCGTCTAAAATATTATAAAAAAAGTCATACTATAGCATGTCGTCTAAAATATGATAAAAAAAAGTCATACTATAGCATGTCGTCTAAAATATGATAAAAAAAAGTCATACTATAGCATGTCGTCTAAAATATGATAAAAAAAAGTCATACTATAGTATGTTGTACAATATATAAAAGTCATACTATAGCATGTCGTCTAAAATATGATAAAAAAAAGTCATACTATAGCATGTCGTCTAAAATATGATAAAAAAAGTCATACTATAGCATGTCGTCTAAAATATGATAAAAAAGTCATACTATAGCATGTCGTCTAAAATATGATAAAAAAAAAAGTCATACTATAGCATGTCGTCTAAAATATGATAAAAAAAGTCATACTATAGTATGTCGTCTAAAATATGATAAAAAAGTCATACTATAGTATGTCGTCTAAAATATGATAAAAAAGTCATACTATAGCATGTCGTCTAAAATATGATAAAAAAGTCATACTATAGCATGTCGTCTAAAATATGATAAAAAAAGTCATACTATAGCATGTCGTCTAAAATATTATAAAAAAAAGTCATACTATAGCATGTCGTCTAAAATATGATAAAAAAGTCATACTATAGCATGTCGTCTAAAATATGATAAAAAAGTCATACTATAGCATGTCGTCTAAAATATGATAAAAAAAGTCATACTATAGCATGTCGTCCAAAATATGATAAAAAAGTCATACTATAGCATGTCGTCTAAAATATGATAAAAAAGTCATACTATAGCATGTCGTCTAAAATATGATAAAAAAGTCATACTATAGCATGTCGTCTAAAATATGATAAAAAAGTCATACTATAGCATGTCGTCTAAAATATGATAAAAAAAAGTCATACTATAGCATGTCGTCTAAAATATGATAAAAAAAAGTCATACTATAGCATGTCGTCTAAAATATGATAAAAAAAAGTCATACTATAGCATGTCGTCTAAAATATGATAAAAAAGTCATACTATAGCATGTCGTCTAAAATATGATAAAAAAAAGTCATACTATAGTATGTTGTACAATATATAAAAGTCATACTATAGCATGTCGTCTAAAATATTATAAAAAAAAGTCATACTATAGCATGTCGTCTAAAATATGATAAAAAAAGTCATACTATAGCATGTCGTCTAAAATATGATAAAAAAAGTCATACTATAGTATGTTGTACAATATATAAAAGTCATACTATAGCATGTCGTCTAAAATATTATAAAAAAAGTCATACTATAGCATGTCGTCTAAAATATTATAAAAAAAGTCATACTATAGCATGTCGTCTAAAATATTATAAAAAAAAGTCATACTATAGCATGTCGTCTAAAATATTATAAAAAAAAGTCATACTATAGCATGTCGTCTAAAATATTATAAAAAAAAGTCATACTATAGTACAAAATATAAAAAAGTCATACTATAGTACAAAATATAAAAAAGTCATACTATAGCATGTCGTCCAAAATATGATAAAAAAGTCATACTATAGCATGTCGTCTAAAATATGATAAAAAAAAGTCATACTATAGCATGTCGTCTAAAATATTATAAAAAAAAGTCATACTATAGCATGTCGTCTAAAATATTATAAAAAAAAAGTCATACTATAGTACAAAATATAAAAAAGTCATACTATAGTACAAAATATAAAAAAGTCATACTATAGCATGTCATCCAAAATATGATAAAAAAGTCATACTATAGCATGTCGTCTAAAATATGATAAAAAAGTCATACTATAGCATGTCGTCTAAAATATGACCAAAAAGTCATACTATAGCATGTCGTCTAAAATATGATAAAAAAGTCATACTATAGCATGTCGTCTAAAATATGATAAAAAAAAGTCATACTATAACATGTCGTACAAAATATAAAAGTCATATTATAGCATGTCGTACAAAATATCCTAAAAAAGTCATACTATAGTACAAAATATGATTAAAAAAAGTCATACTATAGCATGTCGTACAAAATATGATAAAAAAAAGTCATACTATAGTATGTTGTACAATATATAAAAGTCATACTATAGCATGTCGTACAAAATATGATTAAAAAAAGTCATACTATAGCATGTCGTCCAAAATATGATAAAAAAAAGTCATGCTATAGTATGTTGTACAATATATAAAAGTCATACTATAGCATGTCGTCTAAAATATTATAAAAAGTCATACTATAGCATGTCGTCTAAAATATTATAAAAAAGTCATACTATAGCATGTCGTCTAAAATATGATAAAAAAAATACTATAGTCAAAATATTATAAAAAAAGTCATACTATAGTATGTCGTCTAAAATATATAAAAAAGTCATACTATAGCATGTCGTCTAAAATATTATAAAAAAAGTCATACTATAGCATGTCGTCTAAAATATTATAAAAAATAAAAAAAGTCATACTATAGCATGTCGTCTAAAATATGATAAAAAAAGTCATACTATAGCATGTCGTCTAAAATATCATAAGCATGTCATACTTATAGGAAAAACAACAACAAAATAGGGAAGGGCAGGAGATGAGAGGGATGAAAAGGAGGGAAGGCAAGGAATACGAAGGAGGAAACGAGATGAAAGAGAAAATTTAAGAAAGTGAATTTTTTGTTTTAATTATTATTCCAACACGGCGACCACGAGTCCGTTTCATATCAAACAAAAAAAACAAAGGATGATGAGCAGAGGACAAAATGAGACGGTAAGAAGACGACAAAGAGAAGGAGAGAAGTGTGTATAAAAAAAAATAAAAAAATAAAAAATAAAAAAAAAGTGGTAGAGGGCAGGAGAAAGAAAAGTGGAGGGAGGGCAGCTTTATGGTTGCTGTTATGCAGAAATGTAAACACTTTGCAACGTTCGCAGAAAACAATGACACCGCAGGGAAGAGGAAGGTGTGTGTGTGTGTGAGTGTGTGTTTCTGTTGTACGTATGCGTGTGCTCGGCGTGTGGTTTCAATGAGTGAGTGTGTGTGTGTGTGTGTGTGTGTGTGTGTGTGTGTGTGTGTGTGTGTGTGTGTGTGTGTGTGTGTGTGTGTGTGTGTGTGTGTGTGTGTGTGTGTGTGTGTGTGTGTGTGTGTGTGTGGGTGCAGCAACAGCACTACGGGGAGCGGAAGGAGAACGGCGGAGGTGAAATGAGAGAAAGAGTGGAGGGAGGGGAAGACTGGAGATATGAGATTTCTATCGCCGACGGATGCTGAATAAAGGGAGAGCGAGACGCAACGCTTTTAGTTTGAAAAAAAAACAAAAACGACATCCTGTTTTAATAATCACGATGTTCCTGTACAAACGTGAGCCGGTTGGACTCAACGATCTCAGAAGAACTAAAAGCTGAGTTTTGTCATTGAGTCAGTACAGGAACCGTAGACCGGGTATAAAAGTGGACGTAGCCACCAGGCTTCTTCTCGTATTTTGAACGACATGCTATATTATGACTTACTCATGGTTAGTTTTGACTCTCGTTGTTCCTCGTCTGGTGCCTCGAGGCGACATTATGAGGCCAGGTGACACGATCGGCCGGTTGTGAGTCGAGATGAGACGGTCCAGTTCGCACCGCGGACACTTCTTCCTGCAATAACAATAAAAAAATTTAAAAAGTTTTGTTTCGTCACAAATCATTTGGTTTGAACTGAGATTTAAGAAGGCAAAGAAATTCCACAATTTAACAAAAGTCTCACCCGTTAACTGAAAACCAGGTGAGTAGCTCATGAAGCTGGTTGGCAAACTAATTTAAACAATCTAATATTCAAAACATATTTGGGTTTGTTTCCCCCTTTTTTTTTCCCTTTAGAAAATATTCATATTCTTGTTATTTAATAGTCTGGATGTCCTAGAATAAATGTCCAAACGTTTGACTGGTACTGTGTGTCATCTTGGAAAATTATGAGTGAGCTTCTTTATTTTTTTTTTAAATTTTTTTTAGCAATTGTTGAGTGACTGATCCATTACTCAAGAAAGAAGTAAGCAGATAAATTGATAACAGAATCAATAATTAGTGTCGGCCGCCGCTAGCTACGAACAACACGTAAAGTGTATCGCCACTTTGTTCTACCGAGTCTTTTCTGTTTGTGTTTTGTCCAGAGTCCCGGCCGTTTCTGAAGACCCCCATGATGTTCTAGAGAGAAAGACTCCGCCTCCAAAAAAGCCCACCCCTTGCCCCCCTCCCTCCCTCCTGCACAGAACACCACCAGCCCGTTTCCACAGCAACCACGGCTTCCACGGCAGCCTGGATTACCACGGCGACGACCTCCCCGGGCGGGATTCTACCTTTGCTACAATGCGACCTTTTTGGCGTTGCTATGAAACGATGAGACTACTAAGAGACGGACTCCTTATTTGGACCTATTTTTTGGGGGGTCGTCTCTCTACCTTCTTCTTTTTAGACAAACTTCACTCCATTCATTCCTATTTTTCTGTCCCTGCACCAGAACTCGTCTCATCACTCGTTTGTTTTAAAAAACTGAAAAAAAAAAACTGAAAAAAAAAATTCCCGGGCGAAGGCAACAACAACAACAAAAACGGCATCACCAAGTCAACGGACGTTTAGCCAACACACTCTTGGATTTGGACAGACGTCGATCAACTCGGACATCGTTTGGGAAAAATTCCATTTGTTTGGACAGACGGTCCAATGAGATTGATTCGCAGGACAAGTCTGTTTGTGATTGGCTCTGACAAGAAAAGTACGGTTTTATGACAAGACTAAAACATT
>NW_027210783.1:505000-537500 GCF_029030835.1 Brachyistius frenatus | reverse complement strand
CACACACACACACACACACACACACACACACACACACACACACACACACACACACACACACACACACACACACACACACACACACACACACACACACACACACACACACACACACACACACACACACACACACACACCTCCGCTCCGTCATTAGTCTTCATTAGAGTCTTTATGAGGAAAATTAGAAAGGGAGTTTCCTCCCAAACTGAACCCTGGGGTCTAACCTGCCAGGCTTCTCTCTCTGTGTTTGTGTGTGTGTGTGTGTGTGTGTGTGTGTGTGTGTGTGTGTGTGTGTGTGTGTGTGTGTGTGTGTGTGTGTGTGTGTGTGTGTGTGTGTGTGTGTGTGTGTGTGTGTGTGTGTGTGTGTGTGTGTGTAGGAAAGTTGTGCTCTAAATAAGTAGGATACACTCTCACAAACAATCATAACGAACCTGCGTGTGTTTTCATGAGAAGAAAAGGATGATAGGCAGGAAATTTGATTATGTGGAACAAAAATGTAAAAAAGTGTGAGGAAAACGTGATATTTTATTTAGAAAATGTTGCAAGTAAAAGTGCAAGTAAAATAAAACAGAAAGATGAACATAGAAATAAAATGGAATTAAAATAATAGCGTCTATTTGAGCCAATGGAATAAAAAATATCATGTAAGTGCTGCGACGGATATATTACAGCTGCCCTCTAAAACAAACATATCTCTGCACTTTATTTTGAAATGATGCGCTTCTGAGATGAAACGAGAGAGTTGCACTCAACGTAGTTCGATTTCTCGGAGCGAGTCAGGAGTGTGTAAGGATTATATTTCGGGCCGAACAGCATCAGACCGGTTTCACCAATCAAATCCACTCCAGAGGGTCTGACCACAAAATTTAGAGGGTGAAACATCCTCTTAGCAAATCTTCAAATGTTAAATATTCTCACGTTTTCTTTGACAAATACACGTTTGATTGGCTTGCGACATCTGACCAATCAGAAAGATGTTGAGGGGGCGGGGCATTAAGTTGTAAACATTTACAAAGAGGCGGAGTTAAAGCAACACTTCTTCTTCTTTTGTTTTTACCCTAACCCTGAATTTACACCGCTAAAAGTGAGACACCAACATACACACACTGTGTTTTTGAGTATGAATGAGTGAGTCATGTGTGTGTTTCTGTGTTGGTCTGACAGTGTGTGTGTGTGTGTGTTTGTTTGTGTCTTTTAGTGTGCAAACAGAGTGTGCGTTTGTTTGTGTGACCGTGAATGTGTGTGTGTCCTGTCCTCTTGGTGCTGACAGCTTCTCATTATCCACAGACAGCTGGGGGAGGTCATCACTACCCCGTCACACACACACACACACACACACACACACACACACACACACACACACACACACACACACACACACACACACACACACACACACACACACACACACACACACACACACACACACACACACACACACACACACACACACACTATATTTGTGAGGCCCCTCAGTGACATTGTTCCTCTCCAGTCCACCACCCTGACCTAATTAATTCATCACTTTCCAAAAATGTCCACATTATGTTTTCATCTTCCTAAGGTGTCCTCGTGCTCAATTAAAGTAAATTAAATTAAATGTAACTCACCTGACCACTGCTGCTGGTAAAGTTACTCTGCTATAGTTGATAACTGACATAAAAGCCATGTAGTCACATAATGACATTTAGTTTTTTACAGGGTAAAGCCAAGTGTGCTGATTTAACAGTTTTTTTCTAAATGTGAGCAGAAAATGGGACTTTAATTACTTCCAGGTTGACCACAAATTAATCACTTTAATTTAGCATAAAATCATCCCGACTCAAATTTGAATACCAGTTGCACATAATCATTCAGCCTTACTGAGACTGCAATGATATAAATGTGGTTGCATCTCCATAATAGTTCAATTCACTGGCATCAAAAGGATTAGTGATGCCCCTGAATGTGAACTGTGGCTCTAAGTCGTGGTATTTCCAGAAACGGCCTATGTTTTGTCAGTACTGAACTTTTCTGCCATCTGCCAAACTTTATGACATTTAGGAGGCCAAATTCCCAATCTGACAATTCTATAATTCTACAATAATCCTGCTCACAAACAATCAAACAAAACTGCACAGAAAAACACGACCTCCTCAGCAGAGATGTGAAACAGTCCTGCAGAGGGACGGCCGTGTGCAACTCCAAAAAAATAAACTCCTTCACAAGCTGTAATTAAACACATGAATGAAGTGTGGGGGAAGTACCAGGAAGTGAAGTGAAGTCGGCAGCTGACTGAGCAAACACAACAATGGAGGAAAGTTCTGGCAGAGATGTGGAAAAGGTCACGATCAGCAGGAGTCTTCTACTTTTAACAAGTTATGAGAAAATCTAACCAATCCAACTTTTTAGTTCTCTAGTTGCACACAAAGTACAGAACGAAGAGTTAACACCGGTGCTGGTAAATAAGTAAGTATATGGTGAGTCCAACTGGGACCGAGCGGTCGCGTCGGTCGTCATGGAAGTATTTAGTTTGTGTACGTCCGCCTACTGAACTGGTACAACAATAAACACAACCCGTGTCTCTCAACACTCGTTTGCTTTGTCCTCCTCTCTCTTTCAATTTCACCCACACATATTCACAGTCACAGACAAAAACACACACACACACACACACACACACACACACACACACACACACACACACACACACACACACACACACACACACACACACACACACACACACACACACGTATCCCTTCATTTCTCTCTTTCACACACACACACACACACAATAAACACTTGTCATTGGTCGGCATCAGTCGTTTATTCTTGCCGGAGCGAGGGATTTGTTTTTGTTCTTCCTGTCATTCGCCCATTTGACTTGATGGATGGTGGGTGGTGACGCAAAACACCTGCCACACACACACACACACACACACACACACACACACACACACACACACACACACACACACACACACACACACACACACACACACACACACACACACACACACACCCTAAAACATACAACAGTGTGTGTGTGTGTGTGTGTGTGTGTGTGTGTGTGTGTGTGTGTGTGTGTGTGTGTGTGTGTGTGTGTGTGTGTGTGTGTGTGTGTGTGTGTGTGCAAATATGTCATTTGAAAAGGAGAACACAGCAAATAAACCAAAATACTGTAAATACAAAACTTAACGTGACACATACACAGGCACGCATGTGGACACAAATTAGAGTACACAAACACACACAAACAAGGATTCTACTGCCAACAGTCATTTTCTAACACGAGCCAAATCCTAACCTGACTCCTCGCTCCTTTTACCAGGTTTTCCTGTTGTTCTACTCTTGTGAGGACCAAACTAAAGACTACAAACACACACCACCAGACCACCACACACCTCCCGCTGTGCTTGACTTCTGACTTGGAAGTGCCTGCAGAGTAAACAAGGTGTTTATCTCCATCCAGGACAAATGGACGAGCAGCAGCACGGAGAACGTGAGGATCAGAGGAGGATTTGACCTCGAGGTCGCCGCTGGAAAATGTGAAGATCTCTCTCCTCAAAAGACAACTAACCAAGTAACGAAGCACTTTCCACACCGATCAAACCATTCTGGCCATCGACGTACGCAATCCAGATCAATAATCGTGAGCTGAATCCATAATGAAGCGGATCATCTCAGACGTCAGACAGACAGACAGACTGATGTCAACACCGACAACAGGATGTGAGACGTCGGCAGCCAAAGACATTGGAACAACTATTTCTGTCAGTTTTGATTCTGGGGGTGGGAACGTGTGTGTGTGTGTGTGTGTGTGTGTGTGTGTGTGTGTGTGTGTGTGTGTGTGTGTGTGTGTGTGTGTGTGTGTGTGTGTGTGTGTGTGTGTGTGTGTGTGTGTGTGTGGCCCATATGGTATCATGGGAATGAAATGAGAAAGCCATGCACACTCAAACTCTCTGAGTAATGACTAAACTCGACATAAATTGATACCAAATTAGAAACTGTGTTTTTGTTTTGTTTTTCCAAACCGACCGAGATGGTTGGCAGGCAGGACGGACAGAGAGAGAAGAGAGGGGGAGAGAAAGGATGAATAGATGATTGGATGGATGGATGGATGGATGGATGGATGGATGGATGGATGGATGGATGGATGGATGGATGGATGGATGGATGGATGGATGGATGGATGGATGATGGACGGATGGATGGATGATGGACGGATGGACGGATGGACGGATGGACGGATGGATGGATGGATGATGGATGGATGGATGGATGGATGGATGATGGACGGATGGATGGATGATGGACGGATGGACGGATGGATGGATGGATGGATGGATGATGGATGGATGGATGATGGACGGATGGATGGATGATGGACGGATGGACGGATGGATGGATGGATGGATGGATGGATGGATGGATGGATGGATGGATGATGGATGGATGGATGGATGGATGGATGATGGACAGATGGATGGATGATGGACGGATGGACGGATGGATGGATGATGGACGGATGGATGGATGAATGGATGACAGATGGATGATGGATGGATGGATGGATGGATGGATGGATGGATGGATGGATGGATGATGGACGGATGGATGGATGATGGACGGAAGGATGGATGGATGGATGGATGATGGACGGATGGATGGATGAATGGATGAATGGATGACAGATGGATGATGGATGGATGGATGGATGGATGGATGGATGGATGGATGGATGGATGGATGGATGGATGGATGGATGGATGATGGACGGATGGATGGATGGATGAATGGATGACAGATGGATGATGGATGGATGGATGGATGGATGGATGGATGGATGGATGGATGATGGGATGGATTGATGGATGGATGATGGATGATGGACGGATGAATGGATGACGGATGGATGGATGGATGATGGATGATGGATGATGGATGGATGGATGATGGATGGATGGATGGATGGATGGATGGATGGATGGATGGATGGATGGATGATGGATGGATGGATGATGGACGGATGGATGGATGACGAATGGATGGATGGATGGATGGATGGATGGATGGATGGATGGATGGATGGATGGATGGATGGATGGATGATGATGGATGGATGGATGGATGGATGGATGGATGGATGGATGGATGGATGGATGGATGGATGGATGGATGGATGGATGACGGACGGATGAATGGATGACGGACGGATGGATGGATGGATGGATGGATGGATGGATGGTTGTATGGATGGATGGATGGATGGATGGATGGATGGATGGATGGATGGATGGATGGATGGATGATGGATGGATGGATGGATGGATGACGGACGGATGAATGGATGACGGACGGATGGATGGATGGATGGATGGATGGATGGATGGATGGATGGATGGATGGATGGATGGATGGATGGATGGATGGATGGATGGATGGATGGATGGATGGATGGATGGATGGATGGATGATGGATGGATGGATGGATGGATGGATGGATTAAAATAACTGTAAGCAGGAATGAGGGTGGATGAGGAGGAAATTGACCCATGGGGACTCTGTGTGTCTCTGTGTACGTGTGTGTCTGTGTGTGTGTCTCTGTGTGTGTGTCTCTGTGTGTCTCTCTGCGTGTTGTTTTAGCTGGACCGGCCTGTGTCCCTGCTTGACCTTTCCAAAGACAGCAGCTGCTCGTCTCCCAGGTCTCGGTCGGGTTTGTGTTCTGACTGGACGGCGGTGATGTGAAAAGCAGATGGAGAGCGAAGCCGAGAGAGGAGAGACGCTGTCCGTGCGTCCGTCGACCTCTCCGGACGCACGGAGACAAAGACGGACACACAACCACTTCAAGTGAACCGAGAGAAATAAATCTGGCAAATATATATTTTTTTGTTCCATTTGTCTTTTATCCAACTGAAGCTTTCACTTCAATCGAGAAAGAAAGGCAGAAGTAAACTGAGTTTGGACCGGGCTGAATCCTTTAAACTTTGATGCCAAGAAAACACTCTTTGAATTTCGTTGAAAGGAAGAGTTTCACAAAAAGTTAGAGCCGCTCGACTTTGGACGAAGAAACTTTTCACACGTGTCGTTCGTCTGATTATTTGTGGGCGATCGCGTCGAGCGGCCGCAGAGAGCGACTCGCTTCAGCTTCAACGCGCCGTCCTGCAAGATGCTTCACAAATGGATCTGAACTCAAACTGTCACCACGGCGACGGTGGGTCTAATCTGGATTAAAGGGACCACGACATCACCGCGTAGTTCAGGAGTGTGACGTATGAAGCAACGAACTAATATTTCATAATTAGCTCCAGAGGACATAATCACCTGATATTTGTCTTTTTCTGGCTTTAATCATCTTTATTTAGATCTCATCTCTATTTTCTTTCTTTCTTATCGATTAACCGTTCTGCCTATTAAATGTTGGTAAATAGTAAAAAGATCCCATTTTAATTTCTAATCTAAAAATAATAAATTGTTCATCCAGTGAACATTCAATAGAATATTGACAATATTTTTATATTCATGACAAAAGAATTTCAGGATCCAGGAACCGAGAATAATCTGGTGTTTCTGCTTGAACAATAAAGGTCAAAAGTGTTGAAGGATAATTTAATTCATCAAACTGTGCTTTCCATCTAATCTATAATTATTGGTTCTTTTCACTGAGGCTATGAATGATAACGCAGCAGCTGATCATTATTTCAGTTGTTGATTTTTTTTTTGTTATTATAAAAGCTGGAATTAAAGAATATTCAGCATTGTTTTGCTGAATAAATGACAATTTTATTAATCATAAAAATGACTTAAACTTGCGTTTACTTGACAAATAAACAAAATGTTTCATCATCTTCACTCTGGAAACACATTTGAAGTGACTTAAGTTGCGAAGCGACGTTAAAGGTTTTGGATTTGTGTATGACACAAACAGATTAAACGACGCAACGATAAACAAACGGGACAAACGCGTCCACAATTAGAAGAAAGGAGGGAGCGATGGAGGAGTTGAGCGGGAGGAGAGGTGAGAGCGAGGATGAAGGGAGGATGAAGGGAGGATGAAGGGAGGATGAAGGGAGGTGCGACATGTCGTCCCGCGGTCTGTTTTACTATCATTTCACAGCCTAAACGTGCAAAGGTCAGCTGTTATTAACGGCAGGCCCCGAGGAGGGCGGGCCGGTGAGGGTATGCAAATGTGTGTGTGACAGACAGCGAGTGTGAAGGCTCGCATGTCACACCTTTCTGCTCTAAATGCCACGCTGCCTGCCTTTAGTGGCGTTGCCGTGGCGTCCCCACGGCGCCCGGAGATCCGGCTGCGTTGGGAAATGTGACCCCGACGCTCCTTTTACGGCTTCGCTCTCAGTTTTCACCGATTTAAAAAATATATATATTATAACGATATCCGAATATCCTAACTTTATCTCGGGGGGGGGGTTAGAGAGCTGCACTCAAGTGGCCGTTCGAGGAACTGCAGCTTTTGGGCACTTCAGCCTCGGCTTCATTTTTCAGCGGCCTACGACAGTTATCGCCCATTTTATTTCCCTCCGAACAAACCGATGAATGTCGTCTTCTTCTTTCTTTAACGAGCTCCAACAGCCTGTGATGATCTTTCTCCGAGAAGAAGAACGACGGCATCTCAGTCCGATTCCCCGACCCGACTTGACACCCCCACAAAATGTCCCCTTCGTCCCGCTCTTCTGCTTCCGTGCGAAAGGACAACAAATGTGGCGTAAAATGCAGAACGAATGCGGGTGTGAACGCTGCGCTGCACCTGATGTATTTTTGGCCGCGGCCGTGTCCCAGTTGCGTGCGGCTCCTCCTCGGCGTCGGGAGGCAGGTGAAGGGTGTCTGGTGACAAAACGCCTGGTGTGTAGCCTATTTTCCGGGTTTTGACCTTCCCTGAAAACACCGCTGTGAGGAGAACGAAGATGAATCGGGAGCGCCGAGGCTGTCCACAAAAATAAGAAAAGAAAAAACAAAAAAAACGAGGGGGGGAGTAACTGATGGATATTAAGTGTTTGTCTCATTTTTTTTTCTTTCAATTTTCCTTTTCCTCTTTGCTTGTTTCCTTTTTTTTATCTCCTTTGCCTGTGTTTCCTGTTCGGTGAGTAATGGGAGTGTTCGAGGTCAGCTGGAGGTTCACAGTGGAGCAGATTGTGTGTTGTTCAACCAAACCGCCTGCAAACAGAAAATAAAGCCAAGTGGATTCGAGTTAACGTCGAACCAGCAGGCAGATTTAAATCCGAACCTCTGCGACCTCCAGACGTGACGGCGTTTGTTCTGCCGGGACATCGGAGGTCACGGAGGAGGATTTCCATCTCGCCTCGCTCCTTCGCTCTTCTTCATTGGTTTTTTGTGGAACTTTTTCTCCGCTGTACGTCACCTGCGTCGCCTCCTTTTTTGTTTCTCTGTCCTCGGTGTCACGTTCAGGTCAGATGGGGGGGGGCGACATTTTGTTGCTTCAGCTTGGGAGTGTTGACGTGAGCCGGTCTGAAGTAGTTGTAATGTCAACATTCGAGCTGACAGAGTTGCGATGGTGCAGCTCTTTTAGAAAAAAGAAAAAAGTAAGCTAAAAGAAAGCAGCTTTAATTGAGCTTGATTACTTGTTTACGAGTTCAACAGGCATACATGTATATATACGCTGTAGATTATATTCTTTTTACTTGTTAATAAATGTTATTAAATATCAAATCTATTTGGTGGAATTAAAGGCTCTGTATCAAATTGATTTTTTGTAACTCTGGACAACACGGGGACGTGACTTCAAGTCCATCCGCGAGACTCGAAATGGTTTAACTTGGTGATCAATAATGAATCCCGCATTCAGAGGACGAAAGGTTTCTTAATTCTAATAATATAATAACCTATCACTGTGTTTTCTGATGCAGATTCATACAGATAATGTTAGAAATATGAATTTAAATAACGGTGCAGACTCAGGTTTTGTTTTACTGATGCTGTCCTGGTGGAACCATTCTCAGATGATCTCAGAGTTTGGATCGTTTTCAGCGTTGCAGATCTACGGACACCTTTAACTGCTCCTGATGCTGACCGCTCAACACCCCCCCCCCCCCCCCACACACACACACACACACACACACACACACACACACACACACACACACACACACACACACACAGCTCTTATGGAGAGACAGGAGGTCTGAGGCACTTTGTAGTTGTATATATTTATAATTTATTAGTTACTGTGCACTTGTTCCACGGGACAGAAAATCATTTCAGAGGGCGTGTGAGAGACAGACAGAAAGGTGAGCTTGTACATTACACACACACACACACACACACACACACACACACACACACACACACACACACACACACACACACACACACACACACACACACACACAGTGGTGGGACAGATAATACCAGATGAAGATTGAAATGCAAGGAAGAATCAATATTTCCATTCAAACGTCTGTTTCATTTTCTCCAGATTAGAGGAGACTGTTTCTCTCTGTTCCATCACCATCAGTGTGTGTGTGTGTGTGTGTGTGTGTGTGTGTGTGTGTGTGTGTGTGTGTGTGTGTGTGGTAGGTGAGTAACTGTACCAGAATTGGTGGCCAACAGATTGCTAAAGAACGTTCGCTCTGACATTAAAAAAAAAACTCGCTCTCTACTTGAAATAAAACATTTCACAGCACAAGTTGCACCTGAATCATGTTTGTTGTCCATCTCCATATTTTAACATGACTTCCCGCACAGCTTCACGCCAATGACTCGACTGACCACCAGGTGGCGCTACAACTGATCGTAGGCACAGTCGGTTTTGTCCAGTCATTCAAATTCAAATGAAGTTTCTCAAAACAAGACGACAGATAGTTTTCTCTGCCAGAATAAACCATAAAGTAGAAACAGAGATACACACTGAACCCGGTACACCCTGACACACACACACACACACACACACACACACACACACACACACACACACACAGAGCCTTCACAGGGACGGATGAAGAGGAGGATATGGGACACATGACGGCACTGAGTGGTCTCCATAGGTAATATAAATGTGTGTGTGTGTGTGTGTGTGTGTGTGTGTGTGTGTGTGTGTGTGTGTGTGTGTGTGTGTGTGTGTGTGTGTGGTCTCTGTAGATTCTATTTCCACCGTCCACAGTGTCCAAATAAACTGTCAACCCTGAAATGGCTGATAAAGTGTGTGTGTGTGTGTGTCACAATATTTGTCCTGTGTTATTGGAGCTCTGAGGCCACAGAGTCTTCTATAAACACCCAGCTGTGAATTATTCAACAAATAAACACATCTCGGACCTCTCTCACACTCACACACACACACACACACACACACACACACACACACACACACACACACACACACACACACACACACACACACACACACACAAACACACAGTATTTGCGCTCAAGCAACATGCATACACACACAGTCAGACTAAATACATATTTGTATGTAAAGATGGATAAATGTTATTTGATTCAACACACACACACACACACACACACACACACACACACACACACACACACACACACACACACACACACACACACACCTGTCAAGAGATAACTAGTGTCTCAGTCCAACATGTCCATACACACACACCTACACAGAAAAATATAAATATAAAAAGACGGAGTGGATTTGATGGTTGAAAGGGTTAAAAAATAAAAAATAAAAAAAGGCTGATGGATTGAATTCACTTTCGAGACACACACACACAAACACACAAAAACAAACACTCGCGCACACACAGGCCATTTCATTTAGTCTCAGCTTAAGTGGATTTGGCTGTTGGTCAGTTCAGTGCAAGGTGAAACGCAAACTACTGTTGCCTTTCAGTGATGTGGTGGTGACACCTACAGGTTGGATGAGGTACTGCTTTAAAACGGCCTGGTCAAATACAAGTTTTTAAAGAGGGCGAAAAAAAAAAGGCTGAAAAGTCCCAAAGACTAAATGTAAACTATAGGTTGTGTAAAAAAAAAAATCACAAACAAAATTTAACACTGATTACTGTCAAAAAAAAAAGTTCTTCAAACTAACTCAACTACTGAAACAAATCAGCGGTTTTCCCTTCAATGTTCAGCAGGTCAAAATATCTATTCAGTCAGAGTTCCTCTGCTGTAACTGACCGGTATTAAAATCTCACTACACACTATTTCAACACAACATCACACACCAAAATAAGAGCGATCTCAAGTATTCATTGCCCACAAAACAAGAAAAAAAAATGTGTGTTCATGGAAACAAAGGTCAAACTGAGGTCAATTATTGCATCAGTGGGGCAAAGTAAGCTCCTTAATACCAACAACATCAATACGTCATCGAAGTTAATATGAGACGACATTTTTTTTAAATTTCTCCAAAATAAAAGTCACAACAACAAACTCTGAGGTTATTGTTGCCTTTGAACTTTAAATATTTGCAGTGTGAATTTCATCTTTGTTTTTAGCGCAGGTCATCATTGTTCTAATTTCACAAAGGGTAATCTTTTACTAATTTTACTTGACTTTGGTTTGTTTGTTTGTTGTTTTGTTGTTTTGTGTGGTGTACTTTGTGGAAGAAAGAATGTGTAGTAGTCACACAAGCAGGATGAAACAACACAATTAAATCTGCCAAAGACCTGCAACTAATGACTGTACTGTTTATTATTTTCCAATTCACTGATCCAATTAAAGATCATCACTTTCTTTTTTTTTTACCCAGAGCCCAAGGTGACAACTTTAGATTGCATTTTTCTTTGTCCAAAAAAACTCAACGGTATCCAGTAAACTCCAACATAAATCAACAAACTGTCATATCAAGACTCTTATTTTAACTCTATTTGTGTTTAATTTTATGCGTTTCATCTGTTTCTTATGCATCTAATTTATTTTCTATATTTTTAAATGTTTCTTTATATCTGTGAAACACTGCACGTAATTATCTTGCTGTGAAGTACTTTGAGCTGCATTTCTTATATGAAAGGTGCGAAACAAATAAAGTTTATTATTATTAATACCGTCATCTATCATGAAAGTTGTTGATTATTTTTCTATTGATGTCCACAAGCAGCTTAATAAAAAAAAAGTGCTTACCTTCATAACAGGTGGTCCGATGACGTGTTTTGATGAGATCCAGCAGTGGTCCGACAGTCACCTCTGACGTCATCATACCATGACAACTTCCGGTCCTTCTGACGTCGACTGATCCGTGGAAACGTGCACAAACACGCCTGAAAACAAGTTGGACAGCCGGCAGGTAAACCTGGAACACGTCCGTTACAGAACAGCTGGCTGAAAGAACCATTTATTACCTTCCGGTAACCCCCCCACCCCCCCACCCCCACCCCTCCGTACATCCCGCCCCCTAGTTACTGCATCCCTCGCAGCCATTTTTAAAGTTATGAATACATCAACGACGGCAGAATTGCTGCTAAAAGTAATAAAACATTTTCAACCATGACGTTTTAGTTCATGGCTATCTTGAAAAAAACAAAAACAAAAAAACCCTACAATTTTCCAGAAATATGCAGCAGTTGATAAACTACAACGAGCCAAATCAGTTTAAATCCATCGTGGAACAGAATAAAAACGTGATTTTAGTAAATAAAACTCCTTCAGAAGCAATTGTTGAAATATTTTTTGTAACTTTCTTTTCGTGCAACAACTCCAAGTCCGCAGCTCTCTGGCTCTCTCTGGTGGGCAAAAGTGTACATTACATCCATTTGGTTATTAATTCTGGAGAGAAAAATCCAATGTAATAATGTCCTTCTTTGCCGATATAGTAGTACAGTAATTCTGCCAACCTGATGATGGGAAACAGTAATAGTATTTGTGACACATTTTCAAACCCGTGTTTATTGATCCACTCTGCTTATGGTTTCAAAAAGCAACTCCGATACAACACAGCCAGCATTTTACTTCAGAATAAAAATCTCGTAAAAACACACACATACAAACACGCCTGAGAAAATGCAAACAAAAAGAAATCACACACACCTTCGTCCCAACAAGCACACACAAACGCACATACAGACACACGCACGCCTTAAATAGCAGCTTCTTTTTTTTTTTTTACAGCAAACAAACAAAAACAAAAACAAAAAAGCAAAAATTATATGACATCAAACAATAACAGAAACACAAATCATTTACGTTTAGAAAAAGTACCTCATGATGCATTTACTCTGAAATTACTCGTGAATTTCTGCTGAAAATTAGGGAACAAAAAAATAAAATCACAGAGAAGGTTAAAGGTCAAAACACTAAGAAATAAAACTCTATATGAGAATGAGTAGAATATTGTTTTACACTCGGCAAACACTTGATTAGAAACACCTGTGCAACATAATGGGATCCAGAGTAAGCACTGTTTACTTTAATCTGTGTTAATGGACTGGACAAAATATTAGGAACACTTTTTAAAATGAAACAATCCAGCACGACAATCATCTTTTCTGAGAAATGCCAACAAAACTGTATAATTTCTGGCGGAGCTGTTTTGTTGGGTTTCAACAGGTGATTCTAATAAAGTGCTCGTGAGTGTCGGAACAGATAAAAGTCTCAACCGTCCATAAACTTTCTGTAAATATGAGGCTTTAAAACAGCAGAAGTAAAAACAAACACAACAGTTCACATTTTGAGGAGATACAGTATGAAAGCTAAACTAAAAGTCAACAACTACATTCAACAGAAAGAGAGAAAGAAACACAAAGTAAGACAGAAACCTTCCTCTGGTGGATTTACTTTTCATAAATCCTGTTTTTATGCTTATGATGACTCTAAGCACTTATCTGTTCTTTTTTTTGTCAACTTATTATTAACTTATCTCTTATTTAGTTCAGCAGGTCTCCACACCGCCCCCTACAGGTCATCGGTATATCGCATCTTTCTGAGGACGAAATGTTAGAAAAGGGGCGCAAAATGATAGAAAAAGCCAAATAATACTTCATAGTTCGTACGGTTGGTTGTAACTCTTGAGGTCGTGGCTGACTGATGTCTCACGGCAACATGTTTCAAACCATCGAGACGAAACAGGGAAAAAAAAGACTTTAAAACTGTATGAAGTCCAAATTCACTGAGTGGAGCTTCACGTGTTCATGTTTCCAGACGCTGCAGACTGCTTTTACTAACAGTGAGTTTTAACTTTGGAGAAGAACCGGGACTCACAGCTCCGTCTTCCGCCCAGAGAGAGGCACCTGCGGCTGGATCTCCTCGTCCGACGACGCCCCTCCATCCTTCTTCTCCACGGGAGACTTGCTCTTTTTCTTCTTCTTCACCTTCTTCTCCTTCTTCTCCTTCTTCTTCTTGGCGGTCTTCTCGCCCTCCGAGCTGCCGTCGCCTCCTTCCTTCCCCTTCTTCCCTCCCTTCTTCTTCTTCTTCTTCTTCTTGTCCTCGGCGATGGCGGCCTGGTCTCCCTTCTTCTTGGCGCTCCAGTCCTCGCTCAGGCAGGCTGGACGGAGAGATGACAAACAGGAGAGGAGGGAAAGAGAGAGGAAACACGAGGAAGAGGAAAAAACAGACGGAAAATGAGAAGGAGAAGAAAAATGAAATAAACCAAAAAGAAAAGGTGAAAAGTGAAAGATAGGAAGTCATGAAATTACCCGTGTCCTTTCCTTTGAGAACATGTTTCTCACACAGGTAAGTGGTCAGGTCCTCCTCCTGGCTGCCTTTGTACCAGTCCTCAATCACCTCCTCATACTGCTCCACCAACACATCACACTGAGACACACACACACACACACACACACACACACACACACACACACACACACACACACACACACACACACACACACACACACACACACACAGATGATGATGGGTCATTTAAAGCAGCGATTTATTTGACCAAAATAAGAGCAAGTGGATATTAAAAAAATCTCGCAAAACTGAGTTTTCTCGTCACCGGGACGTTTCCCCGACGTACGCGTTCCATTTTAAAACCCCGGATGCGTCGCTCTTCTGACAGCGTTGGTCGGACGTTCAGTCGTCTCTGTGAATTCAGATAAATGTGAAAAACACCTGTTTTTTAAGCTCGGCGACTTCCGCCGAAGTCTCGTTCCACAGCTCGTAGGGAATATCCATCACCACGTTCACACCTTTGTTCACCAGACCGTGAAGGGTGGAGAAGGTCTCCGACATGCCCTGAGACACACACACACACACACACACACACACACACACACACACACACACACACACACACACACACACACACACACACACACACACACACACACACACACACGACGGCGCTGTCAGGTGGGACACAAACTGGTTTTATTTGACAATGTTAATGTTGAAGGTTTTTTATTTTGAAGCTGGAAAAAGGTTTTGTTTGATGTGAAGACCAATGAAATGAAAGTAACTTAAATGTCTCATATTTGCTGCTTTAACAGTTTGAACATTTGTTACTTTCGGGGTTTTAAATCTGAAGTCTTGTGTGATGAGTCTTAATAAAACATAATAATTGTACGCATCAAAGCTGCAGGTTGTTCAAATCAAAACAACGAGCTGAAAGGCACTAAAAGGCTCAGCAGAGTTGAGGGTAAGGTTCCCGAGGACTCGGTCCCTTTCACATCCTGATCCCGCTGTCCACATGAAAGTATTGATTACAGCTGATTTCCTATTTGATCGTCTTCCTTCAGTTCAAACTGAGCTCCACGCTGTAAGAAATGAGTGCGTGGCCCGGACTGACCTTGGCGAAGCGGTTGCTGCCGGCTCTCTCTTTGTGCAGGTTGTACTCCAGCAGCCTCTGACACACATTCTCCACCACCTCGATGAAGCGCAGGTCTCTGAGGGGACGGGGAACAAGTTCGGGAGCTTTCAGATTTAAAGCGTTTTCAGGCAGGATGAAGATCTGAGAGTCGAGTGACGAGTTTTAACCTGTTAATTTACTTTGAAGTAAAAAGTCTTAAACTGTTCGGAGGAACATTTCCTTCACGTGAGTGTATTTTATGAACGAAAAACACGCGTTTGAAAAACATTTTCTCTCGTAAAAAGCTGAGAACCTCGATGGACGGCGCGAATCTGATCGGGCTGTAATCTTAACTCGTCGTCCGATCGGCAGGGACGCGAGGACGAGACGACGAGGGACAGAAACGCGCTCCGGGACGACTTACGACTTGACGTATTTGATCGGCGGCGCCCCCTTGCTGTCGATGAAGCGGTAGTTCCTGCCGATGACTTCTTTGGTCTTCCCCGTCTCGTCGAACGCCGACTTCATCTCGATGCTGACGAATTTACACACTGAGGAGAGAACGACAGCAGAATGAAATGTTGCAGCAGTTCTCTGAGATTTATTTATTTATTTATATAAAAATCAGCAGACGGTTCGTTCATCCAGTTTTGATCTTTTTGCAGCTCCATTATTTGGCAGATCATTTTTCTCATTGAATAGTTTTGTCTCTAAAACAACAACAACAACAGTGAACTCTGTCATTGAACTGTTTTTTCCAATAACGGACCCAGAAAGCTCCAGATCGGAAGTATTCGTTGAATCCGATTATGTTGTTGCAGGATTTGTTTTTGTTGACGTCATTTCACAAACAAACGTGTAAACAGAGGCTCCACCGGCACACAGTGACGTCACACACAACTCTTGTCGCCCCCCCTCTCCCTCGCCCTCCCGGCTCTGCTGTGGGACCCTCGGAGGTCCTCGGACCTCGGTTTGAGAACCAGCACCCCGTTACCTTCACATTTGTTGGGCAGATTAACCCAGTCATCGTCTCCGGCGGTCTTCGCTCCTCCGACCGACGAAATCATCAAGAGAAACGACACGAGCGTCGCTCCAGCCATCCGTCTGGTCGGCGGACTCCTGATCTCGTGTGAACGTGGTCGTCGGACTCCTGATCTCGTGTGAACGTGGTCGGCGGACTCCTGATCTCGTGTGAACGTGGTCGACTTTCTGTTCCAGCTGCAGATGTTCGTTATTTTCGTTTTCAAATCCTTTTTCTGGCACATCGCAGCTGCGAAATCTGAAAGCGCCACTTCCTACTATGGGCGTCGCGCACGCCGCGCTCTGAGCCAATCAGAGAGGAAGAAGTGGCAACAGCTGGACCAATGGAGAGGCAGAGGAGGGCAGGCAAAGAAGATGAAACAGAAAGATGTCTCACTCTGCGCCTATTTTACGGTACAACCCAGCAGGAAATGAACCTCTCAAAAATATGGTCGAAAATACTCAACTGCATATATTTATAATATCTGACCGCGTGTATCTAGAGAATTCAAATGACCCAAAATATGTTCATGTGGTTATGAATATTGTGTTAATAATAAAATATAAAAGGTTTCTGTAAACGTTTCTGTTGAATATATCCTACAAACTAGGTACAACAGAAGTTTAGGCTGAATACTGAATATTATTGGGGTCTCTACTTGTAATCGGTTTTTCATTGTGTTTACACAAACAAATCCGAGAAGGGCAATAAACATATAAAAAAAATGGACAATTTCAAACTTCCCGATTTCTCTGTTTTTTGAAGCAGCGAGATGGTCAAGGAGTGGCTCCTCTTCTGTTATAGACCACCTTCGCTGTTGTCCTGCAATCTTCAGTCTGATCCAGCAGAGGGAGCCATAAGACAACATGGAAGCGCTGTGAGTTATCATCAGTTATGCAACATCAAACTAAATAGAAATGATCAGCAGGTACATCTATCTATCTATCTATCTATCTATCTATCTATCTATCTATCTATCTATCTATCTATCTATCTATCTATCTATCTGTCTGTCTGTCTGTCTGTCTGTCTGTCTGTCTGTCTGTCTATCTATCTATCTGTCTGTCTATCTGTCTGTCTATCCTGTCACGACCTTTGACCTCTGACTTCCGTGTGCAGGACACAATGGAGAAGGATCAGGCTCTATATGACATCTTATTACCCTCCTCTGTGTGGCGTGTTGTGACATTTGATTGGTTCAGGGCCACTAAATGGGATTATTTAGTCAATAACATCAGGCACGTGTGTGTTTGTGTGTGAAACTAATCGTTAACATGATAAACTGACAGGAAGAAACTATCCAGTCATTCTGTAACTAAAACAAAAAAACAATAAAATAAAATTGGGGAAACAAAATTTAAAAAAGGAATAATGAAATAAGAATGTGATGGAGACTGAGAGACTCTAAGAAAAGGAAGTCAACAGCCAGGAATAGATATCAAACAGTTTGGTTAATAAACATCATCAGTCCTTTTCACCACGACTGTCTTAACCTTTTACACTTAAACTAAAACGGATGCTAAAATTAAGTTAGATCTGATTTTACAAATTAAATGTGTGCTGAGAGCAAAGACCTCAAAAACTGTAAAGAAAATATAAGCATGTTTTCGTCCAAAAACATATAAATTCATTGCAGTTTATATTCATGTATATCTTGATTTTACTTACCTTGACCATAGAAAACATTTGTTTTTTATTTGCAGGCGTCTCTTAAATTCATACGTTATGGGGCGAATCAGACTGCACTCCAATATGTGTATTATTACACTATACAATAATATTTTCTTATAATAATCTCTCACTAAATGAAGGTTTATATCAGTCGGACTGTGCTTCAACTGTGTCAGGACTTCCAGGATATTAAGTGTGCTTTTATTTTATTCATCTATTCATTTCATGATTGGTTTTGGATTCTTTAGGCAATCCTTCTGTTCTTGGCTCACAATTTTGACTTTTGTGGGTTTATTTTTTTATTTTTCTGTCTTTTGGATCCAGATTTTTTGGGTGTGAGCTGCTGAATATTTAAATATCTATCTATCAGTCTTAAATAATTATGATTCCAATCTTGTTACATGACTGAAGCTGTGATTCAAGAACCACATTAAAAACATACCTGTAGTTCTCTGTAGTGAACTAATGTAAATTATAGGAAGAGTCATGCATCCAGTTTTTCCTAAATCATTGCTTTTATTTTATTTTTTTGCAGATTTTCTGTAACTTTGACTGGGAACTTGTTAAAATGGTGAGCTTTGCATGCATAGTAACATTAATGGTGAATGTCCCCAAACATTTGAGCAAAACCAGACTTTTATTTTATGTAACAGGAAGAGAAAACATCGCAGGTTACTGAACTGCTGCGACCCTTTTGGGTTGCATTTAAAACAAAACAAAAAAAACGAGCTGTGAAGAACAGCGGACGGATTTCTAATGCAAGTTTTAATGAAAACATGTTGTTTGCCGTGTTTTCTCTGGTCGCTGAGATCAGGTCACCGTTTCACTGTTTGTGGACATCTGAGTGCTTATTGGTTTAAAAAAAACTAAATGACAAAAGCTCTTTTGTTGCTTTTTATTTTATGCGCCGAGAGCCGAAGAGCTTTTCAACAACCTGCTATATAATCTGAATGTATTATTATTTTATTGAAGGAACAGCTGAAAAGGAGAGCGAGCTCGAGAGATGAGGTTGTTTTTTTTAACAAAGCCCTCGCTCGCCCGTTGTGTGGGCTGCACTGCTGAATAAAAACTAGCTTTCATCTCTCTCTCTTTCTTTCTCTCACTCTACATCAACCTCCCCTCCACCAACTCAGTGTCAAGTTCTGCTATGAGACACACTGATTTCTCTCTGTGTGTGTGTGTGTGTGTGTGTGTGTGTGTGTGTGTGTGTGTGTGTGTGTGTGTGTGCGCTGTGGAATGAGAAGCTGGCTGTCCTTTTGGCAGGCAGCAGCACACTGAAGCACCTCTCAGAAAAAACTGGACTATTATTGAACTACTGAGAAATGCTCTTATCTCGCTGTGAAACTCTCTCTCTCTCTTTCACACTCACTCAGATGCAGTCAAATACACTCAAGCACACAGAAACACGGCACATTTGAGGGTACGCACACATGTACGCACACGCGCACACACACGCACACAACACACACACACACACACACACACACACACACACACACACACACACAGAAAAAGGTGTAAAAGTCCTGCAGGAGGAGTTCAGGGAGCTGGTGAAATGAGTGTGAAGGAGTTCCTCTGGGAACGTACCGAGGTCCTCTGTAGGTGACAGGAAACGTGATCCTGATGAATTGATGGTTTATTTAACGTACAATTCAAACATGCTGACTCATTTAGAAGTGAGAATCTCATCCAAACGTGGCCTGAAAGTTCACATGATGGCGACACACATCGTTAAACAACCCGGTATCACGGCGACGCGTGAAACAGACACGCTCATCCACTACGCCGAAACGCGAGATGGCCACGCGTGAAACTTACACATTTTGTAAGCATGAAATTTGCATCATGTGACGTTGGATCATGTGACCAAGGCTTGAGCCCGAGTACAAAGGACAGGCTATCTCACGCTTTTGCTGTAGTGGATGGGCGTGTCTATTTCACGCTTGGCCGTGATACCGGCTTGGATTAAAACAAAGACTGAGGCCATCTCAGACGTAGATGTGTTAAAGCTTTGTTCAGACTGCAGGTAAATCAGATTTATTTTCTCAGATCAGATCTTTAAGACAGACTGTCTGCTCTGTTATTAGCAAGTGAGCGGATCAGATTTCATGTAATGAATCAGCTACACAGGTAAGGGCTCTATTTGGCCTCACAAACTGAATCTATAATGGCGAGCTGGTTCCTTACAACTCCCTGAAGTTGTTCTGTCAGAGCAGGCAGTCACTCAGGACCCCAGAAACACCCGACTGGATGTCAATTAAATCTCAGAGCGAGTCCTCGTCTAAAAATAACCCCAGAGCTGCAGAGCCGGAGACAAAACAAGTGTTCCCGCTAAAAAGTGGCTTCTGCGGCTGCACATCTAAATTCAAAGCTTTCTTTGTAGACTCGTCGGGCTCTGATCCGACGGGATGATTCTTCCACAGATTACGGGTGAAACGGAGGACAACGATAAAACCTCGTTAGCTGTTTCTGTTTTGTGATTAGTCAGACCGTTCTCCTTCCTACGGCGGCAAATACTGACGTTAAGTCTCTTGAGCTCGTGGTTACAACACGGGAAGTCGTGTGCATCGTACGCTCGGCGTTCAAGTGGTTAAGAGGAAAAATCAGGTTATATGAAATTAAATTGAAGCAGCCTTTTGCCAAATCTGTTTCAAATTTGCTTTTCAAATTGGTTTCCTGCTCTCAATTACACAAAACAAATACATGTGGACATGCTGGAGGAGCGAAGACAGATATTTACAGTTGCTTTGCAGAGCTGAGAAGGTTTTTTCTTCTGATACTGTTTGATTTTAATATCTAAAAATGTTTATTTCATTTCTTCTAATCAAAGTCAGGTCAGTTTAACTTTCTATGAAACGTTCTACTGATGTGAGGAAAAGCAAATTGTACTCACATCAAGTCTTAATCAACTCGCTATGCACAAGATTGCTAGTCGGAGTCTTTTCAGATCTCGAAGGTCTCCGGTAAATATTTTAACACTGAACAGACGTTGACGCTCAGAAATGTTGAAAATCTGTCGTCTCACTGCTAAAAAGATGAAATCCTGTCAGTGAGAACTGCTTCAGGACCAACTAATCAATTCAAAGTGTTTTTGAAGGCTCAGTTTGACCTGCTGCACGTCCAGAAGTCTTTCGCTGCTCGATGGGTCCTCGAACAGAAAGAGAACCGACAACCTGATGTCACAGATCACATGACCTTCACATGACCTTCACATAACGGAGACAAAAGAACCAGCCGGACCACAGCCCCGTTTTTTTTCTAAGGATGCCTTTATTAAAGAGTCAACAACGTGCGCTAGCCGTCCGCTTCTAGAAAAATAACACAGTCATACATTCATCCGTGTGGAAATCCATAAAAACAAAGAAAAACAAGGACAGGTTTTTATTTTTAAAGCTCAAAATCCCTTTTCGAAGGTGAGAGGGGAACCTGAATGATGCGTGTCGGTGCGATGAGCAGAAGCGCCAAATTACTTTGGCCCATTTTTTTAAAGAAGGAACAGGAAGTCCGAGTTTTACAGTTAATCAGCAACAAAATGATCAGGACATTGGCAGGGAATCGATTATTGATCAAAAATCTGACAGCTCTGACCCTCGTAGATGAAAAGAAGATGCTTTGATTTGAGATTTTTGGGATTGCTTGTTTTGGTGAATCATCGGATGCACCTGCAGGGACCAACCAGGAAGTTGGTCCCTGAACTGCGACCCCTTCAGAAGTCCTACAGGGTCCGGGCCTCCCATCAGCGTTATTAAAACCCAATCGATTCCACTTAGTCCTGTGAAACGATCTAATATAAACCCAGATTTCTGGTCCGGTCTGAACTGCCATCCAGCAGCCATTAAAGTCCTGAGTCACACACCGGAGGAGCAAACTGGACCTCCGTATAGCTGGTAGCTCCAACAGGACCCCCAAAAACTAAAAAAACCTGATCCACAGACTGGATACAAAAAGAGTTCGTAGCTTCCAGGTCAGAAAAATGGTTCCAATGCAGAAGTGTCTTCAGCTGCAATACCAGCGAGTGCCACTAGAGGTCGGCTCCAAAAAGCCTCCGGCTCCATAGACTCCCATTCAACTTCTCTCATCAAATCCAAAGTGAATAAAATGTGTCCATCAGTTATCTCGGTGTTGTTAGCTAAAGTCACTCCTTCTTCTTAGTTTTCTGGAGGTCCATCTGAAAATAATCCCTCATTCATTACATATTAGGCAGATAGAGAGCAACGTTTTTTGGGGGGGGTGTCTAAGATCGATATCACGAGGCTGTTGTTCTCGGTTGCCTTGGAGGCAGTATGAAGGACTATTAGTGCTCTGTGTGCGTGTGTGTGTGTGTGTGTGTGTGTGTGTGTTGCTCCATTAGAGGACAAATCTTCTCCAATGCTGTTCAATTTATTTCTGTTTTACAGTCTCTCTCTTTAAACACTTCTAGCTCTGTGAGGATCCTCCTGCGTCCTCCGTTCGCTAAAACTCACCTAAACCGGATTCAAACCCTCCAACAGGTCGGTCCCAAAGCAAGGAGCGCTCAAAATGTCCTCACAAATACAGAAGAACAAACACACACACACACAAACAAACACATCGGTGGTGTAGATGTATGATCTGAATCAATCCCTATCAATCAGAGGCTCAACAGCATGTCTGGATTCTGTCTGGATCAATAGTCCCATGGACACACACACACACACACACACACACACACACACACACACACACACACACACACACACACACACACACACACACACACACACACACACACACACACACACACACACACAGGGGGATCACACAGACATTTCTGATCTATAAAAGTGATTGATTATACATCCTGTGTGTGTGTGTGTGTGTGTGTGTGTGTGTGTGTGTGTGTGTGTGTGTGTGTGTGTGTGTGTGTGTGTGTGTGTGTGTTCTCCCTCCATCAATCTCCTCCGTCATACACACCCCGCGTGTTTCAAAATAAAAGCCACTTCCTGAAGGTTTTTATTTTGGGTGAACTCGTCCTTTAAAATCTTCCCCCCCACCGCCTCTCTAACGTCCTGCCCGCCGTTGTCATGGCAATTGACGACAGTTTGATTGATTACCAAACCCTATGGGTTGCCGCGCGGCCCTGATTATGGGGTGGTGACATGCAGTCCTGGTTGCCGTGGTAACAGAGAAAATCCAGGCTCTTTGGGTTTTTTTCTTGTTTCCTGGTTTATCTGCTGCATCACTGTTTTTTTTTTTTTTAAAAAGAGGTCTTAATAAGACCGCTGCTGAGTTATGGGATATAAAACAAGACAAAAATGATCAATTATGAGGTTTTAAAATTTTTCTGCTTTTTCTGTTAATAAAAGTTGAAATCTTCTTAATAAAAATGGCCTTCGGTGCAGCAGCAGCTCTGATTCAGGACCTGCGTTAAAGCCGGATTCATGGATTCTTCTCGGCCAACAGGAGGCAACACAAAGCGTCATCGCGTTTTAGAGGACGTTTTTTGCATCAGTGATAATAATAATGTTCAGTGCAGCTTTAAGAGTCTGAAAACACAAAGATGTGACCTGAAAGATGAAGAAAGTGAAACAATGTGTAGTTCGCTGACAACATGGAAAACTGGATTTCCGGAAAGCGGATCATTACACCACAACTGTTGTTGTAGTTTTTTTCCTTTTTTGAATGTCTCGTGATTCAGAGAGCTTCGTTAAAACTTCTCTGATGAAGACAAACAAGGTTTCAGTTGGAGGGAAGAAGATCAACAAACACGAAAGAAAAGCTGAAAAAGTTCTGTCCTGTTTCGCTCCGAAAGCTCCTGAAAACATATAGCTTTAAAAAAAACATCATGAAATAAACTCCACTCAGCATAAATATAAGTTAAAAAAAAAAAAAAAAAAAAAAACGATTGTTGCATCAAAAACTTTAAATTTTGTGGCGACTTGTCCTCAAAATGATGATTTCAGATTTTGCCGATTTTTTTTGTTTTCTGGTAAAATTGTGGAAATTAGAAAAGTCAGGCAGCACTAGTTTGTTTTGATGATGAGATGATGATGATGATGATGATGATGTGCAGCTAAAACTGCTGGCTATAAATGGTTTCCATGGTTACACCCTGACATTGATAAAATGTGAGGAGGAAGACGAGGCAGAGAGAAAAGAAAAAAGAAAAAGCAATCAAAAAGACAGGAAGTGAAATTTAGAAGCACAGAAGGATGATGTCATGATGATGAAGAGGAAGGGCAAAACATTTGGCCGGCAGCTGCTCATCACACCAGCTGATACTTCCTATGTGTGTGTTTGTGTGTGTGTGTGTGTGTTGCAGGTATAACAGTGGTTTTTTTTGTGTGGTTTTTTTCTCGATATAACATGCATAATTTCTCGACTCCACCACTGACAGTCGTATATTAACCAGAGTAAAATTCAGCAGCCTCTTCTTCATGCCGACTGTTTGAAGTCGCCGCGACTTCAAGAGAGGAAGAAGAAGAAAAAAATATATATCATGATGAAATTCTGGTGAAATTTCCCTTTAAAATAGATTTCCCAGATCGATAAAAGGCAAACTCGTCCCTGTTCTTTTTTTTTTGTCCGTCTGTTTCTCACGTTTTCGCCTGCTCATCTTCCTCCTCCTCCTCTTCATCCTCCTCCTCATCCGTCCGTCCTCACGATAAATATATTTGTATTCACCAGGTTAAAGTGTACTTATTAAGGAAGAGCTGAACGAGAAGCCAGGAGTATCGGAGGCAACTCAAATAGAAGCAAAGACAGTCTTTAGAAACCAGAAGTGTTCTCATTATTATTATTATTATTATTAATATCATTATTATTATTACTAGTATAACTGTTATTAGGATAAAATAAAAGTTCCTTGGCCCTTGTTGGTGCAGAGAGAGAGCGAGAGGGTGAATCCATCGCTGAGGGTAGAAAGGGGAGTTCCACTCAACCGCCGCCGGCTTTCAGGAGGATTTTAATCCCGTTTTCTTTTATTCCGTCACAGATTTGAAGGTTTTTGGTTTAAAGGGAAAAACGGCGTCGCGTCGTCGAAACCAAACGTTCTGGAAAGTCACTTTGGCTCCTTGTAATCCCGTAATAATAGTAATAATGTTCAGAAGAAGGAAGGAGAAGAAAGAAGGAAAAAAGTTGGACTGCGTTTGTCTCCGTGTGACGGTGGCAGACGTTTATAAAGACAGTTTGACAGAAAGAGAAAAAAAACCTGCAGATTAAAATTAAACTACTGAAGATCAGTTATGAGTCTTTCTGTAACTTTAAGGGTTTAATCGAGCTCCCAGAGTCCTGAAGTGTTTTGTAAAATTTTTAATCCAGATTTTTTTGCTGTAAAATAAGCCCCATTCGTCCTGGATTTATTCGGGATGTTTCCTGCTCTGCTCAGTGATCTCCGAATTTAAACATCGTCTGGAGTCGCATTTTTTAATTCTCAAAAACCAGAATAAACGCTCAGCGCCTCGGTAAACTGCTGCTGTTCATTAAAAATTATTTTTAAAATACGCTTTTGTGTCGGCCGGTTTTGCCGCATGCTGATTGGTTAAAATGAAGCGGAGGCCGACGCCCAGATAGTCACGCAGGTTACGCAGATTTGTGTAAATCTAAAATGCTTCTGCCAATCTTAACACCAACATACAGCCGACAGGAATGAAAGCTGTCAGTCGAGCTACATCCTGGATCGGTAACTATATTTGTTTACATTTTAAAGGATGCCGAATTAACAATCAGCAGGTCCTGTTTTGAAGCGTGAACATGAATGAACAGACAACGACGACTAAATGAGTTCGACGCGGAGGAAAACTTAAAAATGTGATGTTTCCGATGGAGGTTCTGAATGGCCTTTTTCCCCTCAGGTTCCAGCCCATTTCTGTTACAGAACACGTCTCGTAAGGATCTAAACTAAAGAGCTGAATGAATTCGATCTGACCAAATAGGGCGGAAAGCTACCCGGCTAGCTATCCAAGTCTCTTTGGTGAGCAAGGAAGCTAACTCATTCAAGCCCTGAGTCTGTTCGCCCTGAAATACCATCAGGTGTCAAACTGTCTCCATCATCTGCCACCTCAGGGTGTTTCCATGACAACCACCGCCGGTCCCCAGAACCCGCTTCCATTCCAGAAACGTCGCGTTCTAGAAATCCAGGATCCTGAATCTTGCCGCCAAGTCCTCGCCCCCCGACGCCCTCGCCCCCCCCCCCCTCCTCTCTCCACGTGTTTTCAGCCAAACAAACAAATAAACAAAAACAAAAACAATTTGGTAGTCCTCTCTCGCTCCTATAGCTGCGTGGTGACCGAGTCCTCTATGACCTCACAGCTGTCCTCTATGACATCGTCGCAGGGACCCACCCACCCGCCCATCACCATCACCCTTCCGCTTCCCCCTCCTCCCCCGTCCACGCCGCCCTCGCCCGCTCCGCCCTGGAAAACGTCCTCGGTGGAGTCCAGGAGGCGCGAGCTGGACTCGGACATGTTGGAAGCACAGTGCAGGGATTGGCAGGGGCACGGGGGGGGGAGGGGCAGCGTCAGCAGCGAGTCCCGCCCGTTCGTCCGCCGCGGCGAGAACGTCGGGTTGCCGATGTCGACCGAGCGGCCCACCTCGTTCAGGCGGGTCTCGCTCCTGGTCACGTCGCTGAGTCCGAACTCGGAGTGGCCGCGGCTGCCCAAGGGGCGGAGCAACCCGTCGGAGATGGTGTAGGAGGGCGGGGACTGGAGCGGCAGGGGCGGGGCTCTGCGCTTGGAGCGGGAGAACAGGTAGGAGAGGCATTTGAAGGAGTCCGTCTTGGCCCGCGGGGCCGAGAGGCGCTGCAGGCGGCTCCGTGTGCGGGTCAGCGACGAGCTGAAGGAGGTGAAGGAGGAGGAGGGTGAGGGGAGGGAGGAGGACGGAGGGAGGACGCTCGTCTTCAGCCCGTTGCTCTTTGGTTTCCCCTCCTCTTCCTCCTCCTCCTCCCCCCACCCGATGCCCTCCTCCAGCTCCCCCTCCTCGCCTCTTTCCATCTGGGTCATCCCGGAGATGGAGCGCACCAGCGCCGACACGCCGTCCGTCGGCGTCGACGTGGCGCCGTCGTCGTCGTCGTCTTCGCCCGGGGTCGCGAAGGTCACGCTCTTCGACCTCTGGGCTCCGCCCCCGCCCCCGCCGCCCCCATCGCCCGACTCGCTGTCGTCCTCCGAGGCCGCGGCGCCGTCGTCCCTCGCCGTCTCGCTGGAGGAGGAGTAGTGTCGCCGGGGAGGACGGCGGTTGCCGAGGAGATCCAGGACCTCGTAGCGGAAGCTGGAGATGTCCTGCTTCAACTCCTGAGGAGACACAGAATCAGGAGTTAAAGCTTTTCATGAAATAAACATCTGATATTCAGGGAAGGAAGAAGGAGAGGGAGAGGAGGGGGAGCAGGGGGGAGGGGAGAGTAGGTGGGAGGGGGAGAAAAGGACAGTCTGAGAGACGAGGTCCGAGTCCAAGAGTGGAGAGAGGAAGAAAATTAATTGACGGTAAATGAAAAAGAGCTGATAATCTTTAATATGAAGAAAGTTAACAGTTAAGATCATTGTCGCCTGTTTAAGACGTTGCAGCTCGATTAATCGACTTCAACTGATTTATTTGAGTCGTATTTGAATACGTAAACTGATGTTTGCTAATAGTTTGTTTTACAGTTTGACTTTTATTCCCGCTCAGATCACACGTGACTTCGACAGGACGTCAACGTGAACGAGTTCAATTTGAAATCCGTTCAAATCTTCGGTTTGATCGTCTTTTCTCCATAAATCACCATCTTGGCTCCGAACGCTGCGCACGTGTTTTTACTCCTCAGAGAATAAAACTTCAACGTGCACCTGATTACATGTTTTACACACACACACACACACACACACACACACACACACACACACACACACACACACACACACACACACACACACACACACACACACACACACACACACACACACACACACACACAGTCTGAGGCTCCGTGTGCACCTGATGTTGTTTTTGCATCGAAAAAGAAAAACTTTCCACTTCAAAGCAGCGGCCGGGCTCCCAGGGCATCATGGGAAACGGGCTCGGGGGAGTGTGTGTGTGTGTGTGTGTGGGGAGGAAGGGGAGGGGGAGGGGCAGGGGGAGGGGAGGGGGTGGTTGGAATAATTTATGGCTCGCAAGATTTGAGGAAAAGTTTCCTTCAGGGATTGTGTCGATCGGATCGTCCGGAGATCGGGCAGATGGAGCCGATGAAACATCTTCGTTTTACAGCGTCCGACACGTGTTCCCGTGTTGTTGTTGTTTGTTTATTTGTTTACACGCATCACCGTGACAACGGGCGCTGGTCCCCTCTCACCCACCTTGAAGTTCTCCTCCGTCAGCCCCTCGTCCGTCTTGGCGCTGCGGATCATGGCCGCCACGTACCTCTTCACCAGGCTCCGGATCACTTCCTGTGGGAGACAGTCGCCATGGTTACTGTTATTTTTATCACTTCATCGCTTTTTCAAGTTAAAAGCGTTTGAAGCTTTATGTTAGCGATGAATAGTTTTCTAAAAAAAACAATGTTTAAGTTTGAAGGTAAACAGACACTATCAGCATCCAGTTCAGGGTTGTTTTATCTCTTTACAAGGTTTTTTTTTGCTGATCTGGCATCAATTAAAAGAAGCGAATGATCTATTTTCAGCTCCTCTCTGCAGTCGAGATGAACGCCGAGTCATCGATCACTGCATCACAGCGAGACTGAAGAAAAGTTAAAAACATGAAGATTCTCATGGAACTTCTGAACTTCACTTCTCCTCATGCAGCTTGAACATTCAGAAAGTAGAATGAAGCCAAAAAACTGCATGAACTCTTCTAGTTTCTAGGAAACTATAATCAAATATTTTGCAATATGATACATTTAAGCTTCAAAAACACCTGCGAAGAAGAGTTTGAATGCATCGCGTTGCAGAGTGTGAGTGAACGTTCAGCAGCACAAATCCAACCAAACCAGCAAATTCAAATGTTATTGTCTAATTAAGTAATCAGCCAATGAGACGGGTCGCCCTCATTGATTTACAGACCAAAGACACATTCCACAAGCATTTGGTGCTCAGTGGGTGGTGAATCAAACCACACACACATACACACACACACACACACACACACACACACACACACACACACACACACACACACACACACACACACACACACACACACACACACACACGAACACACACACTGCTGCACAGCATCCTCCCACAGTCAACACCTGTGAGTGCCAAAGCAGGATGCTCTGGCATGCTGTCACTCTCCGCCTCTGCCAACACACACACCGAACACGCCGCTCGACAGTGAAGGACAGACTCCCGCAACAATCCTTCAAAAACATGGACGCAACGACCGGCCGCTGCCAAACACAAAGTACTGGCGCTGCCGCGTCTCCGCTCGCTGCCAGCGCTGAGGTGTCGGCTCCACTCGCCGAGCAAATCTCTTCTACGGAAGAAAAAATAAAGACAAAAAAATCAGCCATAAAAACTGGACGTCAGAGCGACGCTTTGCAGCCGCCAAGAACAATGAACCACCAACACGAGAGCCGACAGGACGCAACTTGAAGGGAAGAAGAAGAGAACTCTAAAAATACTAATCCAGCATTACACGTCGTTTTGTTGCTGCTTCTTCCGGAGCTCATAAATTATCGTTGCACTTTCGCGAAGTTTCAGGGTCTGAAGGAAAAAAAATCGTCTCAACGAAACGCTCCTGAACTGGAAAACGTAACTTAAACTTCACGCTTCAAATGATTCAGAGGAGCTTTCAGAAGAACACGTGACGACCGGGTCGGTTTCTTTTCACACTTTAAAAACACTTCGGATGACAGACTGGTAAAAGAAACGTTGCGTCACTTTTTACAATTTCACCGCTAAAATGTTTCTGCCTTTGAGCGGTTCAAAAAGTTCAAATAATAAAATATTTCTGTTATGTGCAGCATGATTATCATCATCACTTACATGAGTTTTTATAAGGTACATTTTTGCTAATTCCTACAAGTTTAGCTAAAATAAAATCACTTAAAACTACAAAAATTACAGAATTTTATGGGAAAAAAACCACAAAATCAAAAATTAAGTTAAGGGAATAAATCAAACTGTGGAGGGACTGAGACACAGTGACACAGTGCAGAAGCCCGGAGCGGCGTACAGACCTGGTAGTGCTGATTCTGGATCAGACTGTCGGCGTGACGCTCCTGCAAACACAAGAACACGTTATTCAGAGCTTCATTCACGTCTCTCTTATAACAACTCAACAACAGACGAAGGTGAACGTGTGATTTTAAAGTGGAATCCACACTTTCATCAAGAGGTGCAGCAGCAGCTCCTTTTCACAAAGACACTTTGTTTACTGTGAATTTTACATGTCTTGCGAGCTAAACAACACATTTATGTTAAAAAACAACAACAATTGTTGTCTTTAAAAAAAACTAAAATGTGAAAAGAAATGTGTCTTAAAAAAACTGAAACCTGATTTGTCTGTTTTCTGACGTTTGTGTGGTAAATTCTGCTTTTTAAACGTATACGTGTCATCTGTCCACACACACACACGCACACGCACACACACACACACACACACGCACACGCACACACACACACACACACACACACGCACACGCACACGCACACACACACACACACACACACACACACACACACACACGTATGCATTCATCCTCCCGACATCTTCCTCGAAAACCCTCCTCAGAGCGAACACTGCTTTCCGTATCTCATGCTGGTTTTCTGCTTACTCTGTCAACACACACACACACACACACACACACACACACACACACACACACACACACACACACACACACACACACACACACACACACACACACACACACACACACACACACACACACATGCACACACACAGGTTCTGTTCCTTGATCAGATCTCTGCAGCTCTGTGAACCTATGTGGGCTGGTTGGCTTATATAACTCAGCTGACTTCAGCTGAGGTGAACATGCCAGCTGCACTGTGTGTGTGTGTGTGTGTGTGTGTGTGTGTGTGTGTGTGTGTGTGTGTGTGTGTGTGTGTGTGTGTGTGTGTGTGTGTGTGTGTGTGTGTGTGTGTGTGTGAAAGCCTTATCGGCGCTCACAGTCTCCCTCCAGATGACTGGGCTGTTAGATGTGTTTATCAGGATGTGTTTATCCGCCGCTCCACCCGGCAGCTGATGTCGGTCTGCATGCAGCCACTTCTCCCTCTTCATCGTTTCAACCCTTTGATCCGCTCTCTCTCTCTCTCTCTCTCTCTCTCTCTCTCTCTCTGGCTTTGATCAGCTGGACGCCGAACCTAGAGGCTCCCTCCGACAAAACTTTTCTAGTTTTTTTTATCTCCATCATTTGATTCATCGCTAATTTATCGGACTCCAGGTGGAGGTCCGGATCTCGTAGAGAGAAAAGTCGGCCTGTCACCGCAAAACGTGAGATAGCTACGCTTGCTGATGTCTCGGCATGAAAGTTACACGTTTTCCTGTAGTGGACTAAAATGTCTTGGAGCCATGTGATTTACAGGAAAATTAAACTTTTAACAAAAAAACAAAAACATGTTTGTCTTTCAGAAACCAAAAAAACAACTCAAGAATAATGTTGTCACTTCCTGGATTCGAACCCCATGATTACCTCCTGACACCGCAAAAAACATGTCCTCCGTAATTGGTCTCAAGACTTCTGTTGCGGCACCGCGGTCACGAGTCTTCGTCATGTGACGTTTACGCGCGTGTAACTTTCACGCCTTCAAAACGTGTAACAGACACGCCAGCGAAACGTGTAAATGTCACGCCGAGACATCACGTATCTATCTCACGTTTTTCTGCTGTAGTGGACGGGCGTGTCTATTTCACGCTTGGCCGATTATTTTCATTACTAATTGGATTATTTAGTGAACGTAAAGTTGGAAAACAGTGTAAAAAAAAAGAAAAACATCGAGTTCATTCTCAAAGCAAACTGGAAAACTCGTCAGTAACCAGCCTGCGTGCGAAGCCTGCGAGTCCGTCGGCGTTTTGAAACTCGTTCGGCTTCCGGCCGCGACCGCGCGTAAACACGAGTTTCTTTTCTTTCTGTCCGCATCGTCTGTTCGGTCGGCGGAAGCGGAGCAGCGGAGATAATCTCCGAGGTCGACAGATAACCGAGACACGAGTCGTCTCTCCGCTCACCGTGAACTCTCGGAGGTTCTCGCACTTGTGCGTGT